>NC_042630.1:49922773-50047773 GCF_901001135.1 Rhinatrema bivittatum | reverse complement strand
TAAATCATTTTATTGCCACTTGTTGATTTTTAACAGAATTACACCAGATGTGAATGTAAAAATCTTTTCAAGCTGTCTTATGTACTTTTTCAGTTGTTTTATGTATTGCTGACAATCAATGATTGTATGTTGGGAAGGAATTGTACCACTGAGAGTTATTTGCAGCTGTGAAGTATTGAAGGTAAAGCAATTTCTCTTCATATTTGAAAGGATGATATTGTTTGATATGACTGTTTAAGTAAGCATGAGGTATCATATGTAAGAAGTTTATTTTTTGGTATGTTTGGTACTTTATTAATTCTGTCATCAAAAAATGTTTTAGTTTTGATCAATATCTTAGATCTTAGTGAAAATTTTAAAAGGTTTTTAATTTTTATTAAAGACTTTTTAATATTTATGAGATCTTAATGATGTTGCTAATTATAAATTTTGATTTGTTGTTATTGATATTGATTTTTGTTTGGTTTGCTTGTAGCCCCTGAGGCAGCGGCTTTGTGAGCCGCAAAACTCGGCCGGAGTCGGGCAAGTTTTTTAATATACGTCTCTGTTTCAATAAACCTTGGAAAAGTCTCAGGCATCTATTCTTGTGTTTTTCCTGACGGCTATCATAGATCGCCTACCTCTGTGTTTTCTTGGACCATCCCTTTTGTTAGGAAAATGCAAGTCAGATAATGGTCTCCATCATGCTCAATGATACAAAATAAAAGGTAGATTTTTAGAGTACGTGCATTTTCCGTGCACGCACATCAACATACAGATTTTATAACATGCACACGTTATAAAATTGGCTACCTGTGTGTACAATTTTACATCGATGCGGATCCCATCTTGATTGCATAAGGGGGGGATTTTAGTAGGTAAGCAAGGTGATGCAATAGGCCCATTTTCCAGTTTCCTCCTAGTTTACCCCTGTAAAGAAGCAAACTTCCTAAAGCCCCCAACTAACCTGCCTCCCTTTTACCCTACCAGATCTGACCGAAAAAACGCCATTGACTACACTAGATTTTTTTGTTTTAATATTTACCCACAGTCCGTAGCAGCAGCAAGTTACACGGTTGTCCAATCCTGGTCTGTGCTTCTGCATGACACTGCCTTGCTGGTGCTGTCCCGGCTCGCCCATACCCTGCCCAGACTCACCCTTTTTTCACAAAACTTTCAGTATTTGCATACCAGGAGATAAGTGCATAGCTGTGGGTATCTTAAAATCCATGCGCCCCATAAGCCTCCCAATCACGCTCATATCTCCAGGATTGGCCACATGTAGGGCTTTTAAAATTCACCCTTAAATAAATAAGCAAGCAAGCAACAACCCAAATGAAGAAAAATCAAGCTTGGATTTGATTAATAGTTTAGTAGTTTTTCTTAATTTTTACAGTAAATTACACTAAGAAACACCAGCATAGTGCTAGTTCCTTGCAGAATTTCATATTTTTTCGGTCATATTATTTTCTATTGATTAATTTTTGGAAGGCATTTTTTAATTCTCGATTTCTCAGACTGTAAATCAGGGGGTTTAGCATGGGGATGAGTACTGTGTAGAGGAGGGCAAACATTTTGTCTTGCTCTGGAGATTCTATTGAATTTAGCTTCATGTAGACACACAAAATTGACCCATAGAATAGGAGAACTACTGTGATATGGGAGAAGCAAGTGGAGAAGGTCTTGCTTCGCCCATCAGAAGAGTGAATTTTCAGGATGGCTGCAATGATAAAGATGTAGGATGACAGAGTTAGAAGAAATGGGATAACAACCTCAAATATTCCTTCAGAAAGTATTAGTATTTCATAGTTCTGAGTATCACTGCAGGATAATTTTAGCAGTGCATTGGGGTCACAAAAGAAATGGTTAATCTCATTGGATCCACAATAGGAGAACTGAGATATCCAAACTACTGGAGGAACTTCACCCAGACCACCAGCTATCCATGAAGCAGCCACCAGTATGATGCAGATCCTTTTATTCATCATGAGTGGGTATCGCAAGGGGTTGCAGATTGCCACATAGCGATCATAGGCCATGGCAGTGAGAAGGTAGAATTCAGTACCTGTTAATATTGCAAAACAGTAAAGCTGTGTCATACATAGAGGGAAGGAAATTAGTGTTTTCCCGTTTATGAGACTTTGCAGCATTGTTGAGGGAGTGACTGTAATATTACAGATATCTATGAAGGACAAGTTGCTGAGGAAAAAGTACATGGGTTTTTGGAGATTATGGTCAGACCACATTAAGGTTAAAAACACAAGGTTTCCCAGAATAGCGATAAAAAAGGCTGGAAAAACTATTACATCAATAAAGATTTCCTCGTGTGAATGTTTATTAAAGCCCAGAATAATAAATCCTGTTTTCCATGTCTTATTCTCCTTTTCCATTGTTTCATTGCCCAGAATCTGTTAGGATAGAAAGAAAGAGATGAAAGCATTGCCGTTTAATGAATGATACATTTTTCACTGTACAGATAGTCCCAGTCATGTGTATGGCTACCAGTGTTAATAACCACTCAGTCATTTGATTCTTCTCAGATTCATCAAAAGCAGCAGATGCTGGCTTTGAATCATTTATCATTATGTAGTCTATGCATGTTCCCTCCCACCAAATGAGGCATAGACAGGAGGAGGAAGAGCAGAGTAAAAATTATGGTGCTGGTGAAGATGCAGTTCTCAGAATCATTATCTTGGGCAGAGTTTGCAAGAGCTGAGGCAGTTCACAGTTAATGAATTAATGGGCCTGGAAATCTAAAGCAATAGAAGGATAGAAGAGCACACGTCTCTGATTTCTGAGGGAGGCTGGAGGATGAATAAAGACACAAAATACATCAATTTTGCATGTTTCTGACCTTTCCCCTCTCCCACGTCATTTCATTATAAAATACAGAATATTAATTTTAATTTTTCCTATTATGGTAGGTGTCTTGCATCCATAAAGGAGTCTAAATCCAAAATGTGGTTGGAATACACATTAGCAATGTGAATTTATTTCATATGAATTACAAATCCAAGTCAAAAATTGTCTTGTACAAAAATACCCTAAACGCTTCAGGTATTTTTGTTTTTGGGAATCAAAAATAAGTAGAGGCCTCCCTGAAGACCTTCATACCCCTCGCCCACCACACAAAGACATCCCAGAGCCTGGGCCTACCTAATTGGGCTGAAGTAGTCTCTGCCAGGGTCTCCCTGGGATCCTTTGACCCCCACTCCTGCCCTTAAAATACTTCTAGGGCTGTGGAATTCCCTGGACACCAGTTACTCTACCCTTGGGGCTCGTAGGTCCAAAGGGAAGGTCCAATGCCTACTTCTTCCTGCCATCATGCTCCTCCCTTTAAAAATGGCATGATAGCCCTCAGACTGGTGACAAAGGGATAGAAAGGATGGGGTATAGGGGTTCGAGGAGATGGGGAAGACAGGAAAAGGCCTGAAAGGAAATTTAATGTTTACTTGTTTATTCTAAATTGTTTGCTTTCATTTTTTATTCTTCCTTTGTTTTCTTTGTGCATTTTTTTTCTAATTAAATGAAACAAAACAGAATAAAATCCTGTCCAAGTCACAGCTATGGAAGTGCCTCCCTTATCCCACCTAAAAAAGCATGTGCTCTGGATCCCCATGAGACTAACACATTTAAAACAAATTAGAGAAAATTATTTTTCACTCCACACAAGAACATAAGAAGTTGCTATACTGGGTCAGATCAAATGTCCATCAAGCTCAACATCTTATTTCCAACAGTGCCCAATCCAAGTCACTAGTACCTGCCAAAAAACCCAAAATCACAATTAAACTTAGTAAGCAAAGTTGGGTTTACAAAAGGTTTAGACAATAGACAAGTTCCTGGAGAAGTCCATAAACTCACTGTTATTAACCAGACTAGAAGAAAGCCACTACTTCTCCCTGAGTGTTAGCAGCAGGCGATCTATCAACTGTATGGGATCTTGCCAAGCATGTGTGTCCTGGATTAGCCACTGCTGGAAACAGGATACTGGGTTTGATGGGCCCATAATCTGACCCAGTATATCATCTTCTGCTTGCACTGTGTGTACTCTCCTACCCATAAAATCAGTTCAATAGGAGAATTGTGGGAAATATGCGCTTGCCAGCAAGCCATTTCATCAGGGTTTAAACACTTAACTTCCCTTCTCCCTGGCTTTGCCTGAATAAAAGCATCACTTGTGCTTAAGCCTCTCTGCCTAGGAGAGGATACCTGACTTCATGTATTTCTCTGGCTTATAATTATTCCTGATAGCCTGAAAGTAGGGCTGGGTGTTCCCTAGTCAGAGGCAGGACAAAGTCAGGAGGTATAGATTTCAGCAGCCAATGAAATGATCCGTGCACACCCCCTGAGCCAAAGCCAATAGTGTAGGGACTCATCTGTTGCTATGGGAAAGTAGCCAATCATGTAATGACACATCATCTGCCTTTGTATGAATGTACAATAAAAGGAAGAGCCTCGTGAGGGCTCACCCCTTCTCTCTTCCTGCCTGCGATGAAAGCTGCCTCAAGTGTCTTCTTTGCCTCCATACTCTACATCTGGTGATCCCTGCGACGTGATGATAAACTCCATGCTTATTTTGGCTGGTCAAAGCCTAGGTACGTACCGTTCAACAGATTTGCAATCGTAATATTTTTTTAAAAAAGTACTTCTTAGTAATTTTTAAAGTATTTCTCAGCAAGTTTGTTCCCCACATCTGTGAGCATGGGCAGTGATTTGACTGTACAGCAGAGGCTACATGCCAGGGAGCTGCAGCAAATCATCAATAATCATTATTTCATCACCAGAAGAAAAATAGCGCAAATCAGCCTGGGGGACTTAGAAAAATTAATAAGTGAAATAGCTTGCCATTGCCCTTGGTATTCAATGGAGGCTGGAACTCTAAATACCCAGGAATGGATTTTAATCGGCAATTGTCTTCATACAGCTCCCAGAGCTCCCATAAAGCAAAGATTAATCTGGCAAAAATGTACAGAGGCCATCGAACACATAGAAAAAAAAAAGTTTAAAGACAGCAGTTTCAAACCATGTGCTTTTAGAAGCAGGCAGACTCAATCAGAATACCCTTCCCCCATCTTATGCTCAGTCTTCCTCAGAGACAGCAAATTCTTTGTATCAGCTCTCCATACCCACACCCAAGCCCATTCACACCTTCCCCACTTCTTTAGAAAAGCAGTCCTTGAGAACAATTGAGCCACAACCTGGCCGGGGTGGGGCGATTAGCATTGAATTTCAGCAGAAACCGCAGAAAGAAAACTTTACAGAAGAATAATTATTAGAAGGACTTCAAGCCTTCCCCATCACAGAAAAGAACCATGAACAAAGGGGGACAGAAAATGAAATAGAACATCTGGGGACACACACTCACATGGCTCCTGTGGCTTCCTCTGCATCCACCTCAGAGAAAAGGCCCCAGGAAATAGAAAACACTGAGGTCAGAAAAACTAGCCTTCCTCCATCTTGCCTGCAACCCCCTTCCCCCACCAACCACTCCCTGTACCCCCATTTGCTATTGCCTGAGACAGTCATTGATTCTGCATCATCAATTTGTCCAGGTAAATTACCATCTCAAACCACTGCTCCCGGTAACAATTTATGTGCCGCGGTCAGCATGGGATTTCACCTAGAACATGGAAATCTCACAAGAGAGGAATTATTGAAAGGGATTCAAGCCTCTCCTATTACAAAAGGGATTAAAGAGCTGGGTGTGGCAGCAATAGAGTTGAGTGCCCGGAATGCCATGAGCAGTGGCTATGCCCCCAGTTCTTCAAAGAAATCAGCGTGTAAGACCTTGGGCCAAGCAGCTGCACTCCTGCATTACAAGCAAAGAAAATATCAATATGAAAAAAAGGATTTAATTAGACTCCTGCGTTACAAGCAAAGAAAATATTACTATGAAAAAAAAATGGTTTCTCTTAACAAACAGTACAGATTTGGAAAAAATGGTTTCTATTAGTCTTTGATATTCAGTTACAAAAAATCTGCATACTTTGAGAGTATTTTCCCCCACAAAGTGTATGCACAGCCTTATGTTAAAACTGTACTGAAATTTGAACAATTGCTGTGTGAATTTCATGTGAAGTATTCACTTCTTGCAAAATTAATTTGGCTCACATTTAAAATGACTCCATTTCTCTGAGATTTAAGTTTATAGTTTGAATTGCTACCGTACAGAACTTATATTTTTACTGTGATTCTCCCTTTCAGGACAAAAGTAAATTAAAATAGAATCTGTCTGCAAGGAATCAGCAAATCCTCGCCAGCCATTGTCTGTGGTTGATGTTATCTATTGTTAAACAATGCTATCTTTAAGTTCCTATTGACTGAAGGATTAATTCCTTGGGTGCAGTTCTTTTCTTTTGAGAAACACTGCTCCTCCCCCCCTTTACTGTCTTTCTGTTAACTCTTGCTTGCCACTCATGGGGGAGGGAGGGAGAACTTTTGAAATGAAAGAAAAAAAACTGGACTTAGTCCTGCAGTTTCTCTCTCTAGTTTCTATATGTTAGTTAATCTTTTTAATACTTTCAAACTTCGTTAATACTGAACTGAGATTACTGAACAGCGTGTTTAATTTCCAATTCTAATAATTATATGAAGAAATTCTATTCTGATACTCCACATTGAATTTAAGCTCAGAGTATTATTGATTGCAACCTGGAACAATAGTTGCAATCTATAAAGTAATGATGGGGTCTCCACTAGGAGGTGCTATGTTATTCTACCAGTTATATTATATTATTGTTTTAATAATTCTGTTGTATAATAGTTTTTATTTTTCAGACCTACAGACCTTCTGTATCAAGGACACTTCAGTTTTATTTTCTTTTTCACAAAATTTATACATAATTCTGAACCTTAAAATTTTTACTGACAGAGATTGCTACATATAAAGCAATCCCTCCCAAACCTTTTCTTGCAAATCCAAATTGATTTTATTAAATTGAATAATAGAATTGATTTCTTCAAGGTTAAAAAAGTAAAAAGCTCACTTTAATCCTTACCTTAGTAATTTTTTTCTGTATGCCAGTTTTTAATATTTTCCAGATTTACAGCCTTCCTGCCATGAGGAGATGTGAAGGTGAACACTTTGCAGTTTATTTTAACATCTTTCTAACGCCTTTTGACTTTTGACTTTTGATCCTTGATCTAATTTTGTTTTTGATAACTTTTTGGTAAGATTTTTAGCTCAAATTATGAGTTATCTGTTGTCTGTCTTGATGCCAAGAAGACTATGACTGAATATTTGCAGAATGAATATGAATATGTGTCAGTTTTGTGTAAATGAATATTTGCAGGATGAATGAATATATGTCAGTCTTGTGTAACATATGTTTAATGTAATGTCTAATATACTTGTCATTTGATTCTGCTTACTGCAAATGACTTTTCCTTTAAATGATTAATTTACACTTATTGCTATTTTACTGAATGAAAATTGATCACTGCATAAAAACTTTCCTGATAATGGGGTTACCCTCTGTTCTGAAAAATGGCTCTGCTTATTGCAGCCATTCCTTTACATGAATTTTGTGAATAATTGAACATTAAATACTTATTTGGCATCCCCTACAACACCACAGGGCATGCCATTGTGGAGAGAGCCAATCATACCCTTAAGAGCTCTGGACCAAACAAAACGAAAAAGGAGGGATTGCCCCTGGATTTTCCCCTAAACAGGACTAGCTGAACAAAGTATTGATCATCCAAACATATCAAATTTAAGACCACAGCCATGAGTAATCATTATGGGACTAGGGTTAGTCACCCACAGCCATCAGTTTTGTATAGAATATTTAATGTCTGGTACGGTCCCGTCCCCTTATCATAGGGACGAGGATATGTTTCTGTGCTTGCTTCCACAGGTATATCAAGCCATGGAACGATGGAAAGGTGTCCAGGTCTACAGGACCCGATCCCCAACTTCTCCCTGAGCCTCCACAGCCCTCAGAAGGACAGAGACCGGACTCCTTGCAAAAAGCAGCACCACATGACCTGGAGACAGATCAAGGCCCTATCCAACCAATCTGCACAACTCTTAGAACAGCAAGGCCTTGAGAAAACTCCAGAGAACTTATTAGCCGCATTTTCTTGCCTGAATGCCAACTCATTAACAATTGTGTTCTGCACCCTCATCCTTTGCCTTATTTCTCCAGCTATGGCGATTTCAGAACAAGGACTCTGACAGGACAACATGTACATCCTCGATGCACAGAACTTTTCACACCTGTTGAATCAAACAGACTGTTAGATCTGCACACACATGCCAACCCAAGTCTGCGGAGAACTACTGATGCATGCTGTACCATTTAACCTTACTGTATGGACTAATTATCCTTTACAGAGAGGTGTTTTCATTAACTCTCCAGTTAATAATACCATTCTACACATTGGTAGCTGTATTCAAGAGACTGCAGCTCTTTGTTGGGACTATGATACAGGGGATGGAAAGGGACTTCAGGTGGGAAATATCCATATTGTAACTGAACCTTTGTATTAATCACTGAACACTTGCATAGTTATACCACATATGTATGCAATTGGCAGATTTCAGGATGTGCAGTGGGAGACCCAAGCAAGTACAGAAAGTATAGAGGGGATGAGGGATTTACCCTTTGTAGTTATATAACCTAAATGATAGGGGTGTGCATTCGGATTGACCGCATTAGTAAAACGCAACTCATATTTTTTTTTTACTTAAAAAATTGATTCGACATAAACGATCGGATTTCCCACATATCGAACATAGATATGTTCGATATGTGGGAAATCGCGATTGTTGAGCCAAAATAAAAATATAAACCCCCTCACCCTCCTTAATCCCCCCCCCCCGACTTACCACAACTCCCTGGTGATGGAGCGAGGAGTGAGGACGCCATTTCTGCAATCCTTGGCGAGAAGCATGTGACGTCGGCGGCACGTCGAGTGACGCCGGCGTCCCGTGATTCCCGGCTCGTTCGCGCCGGACGGCTCGTTCGGCCCAAAAAGAACTTTTGGCCAGCTTGGGGGGGGCCTCCTGACCCCCCCAAGCTGGCCAAAAGTTCTTTTTGGGCCGAACGAGCCGTCCGGCGCGAACGAGCCGGGAATCACGTGGCGCCACGTCACTCAGACGCGACGTCACGTGATTCCCGGCAAGTTCGCGCCGGACGGCTCGTTCGGCGCGAACAAGCCGGGAATCACGTGACGCCGACGTCACGTGATTCCCGGCAAGTTCGCGCCGGACGGCTCGTTCGGCCCAAAAAGAACTTTTGGCCAGCTTGAGGGGGTCAGGAGGCCCCCCCAAGCTGGCCAAAAGTTCTTTTTGGGCCGAACGAGCCGTCCGGCGCGAACGAGCCGGGAATCACGTGGCGCCGCGTCACTCAGACGCGACGTCACGTGATTCCCGGCAAGTTCGCGCCGGACGGCTCGTTCGGCCCAAAAAGAACTTTTGGCCAGCTTGGGGGGGCCTCCTGACCCCCTCAAGCTGGCCAAAAGTTCTTTTTGGGCCGAACGAGCCGTCCGGCGCGAACTTGCCGGGAATCACGTGACGTCGGCGTCACGTGATTCCCGGCTTGTTCGCGCCGAACGAGCCGTCCGGCGCGAACTTGCCGGGAATCACGTGACGTCGCGTCTGAGTGACGTGGCGCCACGTGATTCCCGGCTCGTTCGCGCCGGACGGGGGGGGGGGTCAGGAGGCCCCCACAAGCTGGCCAAAAGTTCTTTTTGGGCCGAACGAGCCGTCCGGCGCGAACGAGCCGGGAATCACGTGACGCCGCGTCACTCGACGTGCCACCGACGTCACATGCTTCTCGCCAAGGATTGCAGAAATGACGTCCTCACTCCTCACTCGATCACCAGGGAGTTGTGGTAAGTCTGGGGGGGGGGGATTAAGGAGGGTGAGGGGGTTTAATTTTTTTTTTTGCACATATGTACATATACC
The DNA here is from genome assembly GCF_901001135.1 of Rhinatrema bivittatum. NCBI lineage: Eukaryota > Metazoa > Chordata > Amphibia > Gymnophiona > Rhinatrematidae > Rhinatrema > Rhinatrema bivittatum. The sequence continues at coordinate 50,037,878 of NC_042630.1, read as the reverse complement.
CAACTCATTGGATTTTTTTTATGTCCATATTGGCCGCAAGTGGGACCCCCTTTCGGACATAAAAAATATGAACATAAAATTTTGCTCTGCACATCCCTACTAAATGATATGAATTACAGAGACTTACACATCCTAGCTAACTGGACGACTGCCATATTTAATCAGACAGTCCATGCATTAATACTACTCACAACAGAAGTCTCTCAGATTAGAGAAGTAGCATTACAGAACAGCTATACCTTAGAAACCATTTTAGCCTTAAAGGGTGGTGTTTGTGCATTAATTGGATCTCATTGCTGTGTGTACATATCAGACTATAAAGCAAACCTCACACATACCATAGAGCAGATAGAAACCATGGTTGCTGATGCACCATTTTCAGACAGAATACCAACTTCTCCATGGGACTGGCTATGGTCCTGGCTCCCTGATATTTCTGGTCTCAAAGGGGTGATTTCTATTATAATTACTGTAATTGTCTTAATTGTTTGCCTATGATGCTGTATTCAGTGCATACCCAACCCTCATATCCATATTGAAACCTTGCTCTCAGCCCGGATACAAAGATGCCTTGTAAGATGCCTAATAGGGAATCCTGAGCCATGCAGCGTTGGCACACCACACTGCACCAGCTCTGGGTGATATGGAGATTCAGGAGCTCATCGGCAGCTGGCACACCACGTCGAATCAACTTTCTTCTCTCCATAATCCCCCTTCCCCTATTTCCAGCCCATACCAAGACATAACAGATTTCAGTAAGGGACTAAAGCTTTATTGAGCTTCCTAAACAAAAACAGAAAGGGTGAGATGTGGGAAATATGCGCTTGCCAGCAAGCCATTTCATCAGGGTTTAAACACTTAACTTCCCTTCTCCCTGGCTTTGCCTGAATAAAAGCATCACTTGTGCTTAAGCCTCTCTGCCTAGGAGAGGATACCTGACTTCATGTATTTCTCTGGCTTATAATTATTCCTGATAGCCTGAAAGTAGGGCTGGGTGTTCCCTAGTCAGAGGCAGGACAAAGTCAGGAGGTATAGATTTCAGCAGCCAATGAAATGATCCGTGCACACCCCCTGAGCCAAAGCCAATAGTGTAGGGACTCGTCTGTTGCTATGGGAAAGTAGCCAATCATGTAATGACACATCATCTGCCTTTGTATGAATGTACAATAAAAGGAAGAGCCTCGTGAGGGCTCACCCCTTCTCTCTTCCTGCCTGCGATGAAAGCTGCCTCAATTGTCTTCTTTGCCTCCATACTCTACAAGATTTATCTTGATATCCATGCAACAATCCTCGATCAGTTCCATGATCTCAGATATGCACCACTGCTAGATCATCAGGTTGGAAGCATCCCCAACATTACTTATCCTGGGGATCTTTCACAAACAACAAGAACTTATTCTGCCAATTTACAGGAAACTAGAAGACTAGAAACAAAAAGAATATTTTCATCACTGCATCAGTTTATGCAGCTCTTCACGTTGTTGATTTCAGGGAACTTCTAGGAGTCACTTATGTTCCTCCCTCCAATTAGAGGCAATCCAACATCCCTCTAGAGGTCCTCACCCCTTTGACAGGGTCACACACAAGCAGGGGTGCATGAAACCATGGCAAAACCATCTTTGGAATAGAGCATGGATTACAATTTAAGTGATGAGAGGAACCTTGTAAGAGGAGTTCTTTTTGAGTCTGTCTGGGTGATGGCCTGAATCAGAGAGGGATAAGGAAGCAGATAAGGGAAAGGTTTATTGCACATACTTAAAAATGCTTCTGAGAACTGCTTTAAGAACAATGGGGCCGATGCAATAAAGGCCCGTAGAAAGCGGGTGCTGAACAGTCAGCACCCGCTCTCTTAACACACGCATGATGCCCCAAAGGGGGGGTTCCATGCCAGATTTACATTAAGGAGTCGTGTTAACAAGGATGCGCTAAGGGTCACTTGCGACCCTTAGCGCATCCTTGCTAATGCAAACCCAAATGGTTTTTCGTGACTGCTGTACGCCGGTCATGAAAACCAACGCCACTAAAACTCAGCATCGGTTTTCGTGACTGCCATATGGCAATAAGGGAAACCGATGCCGATAAACCCAGCGTTGGTTTTAGTCGCTAAAAACCAAGGCATTTATAGATGACAGTTAAATGTGTGTCGGAGACACACATTTTTCTTTTTGCATCGGGAGTGAATGCCTAATAGCCTCATTCACATGCATTTGCATGTGAAGAGCACTATTACATTCACTCCACATTAGACTTGCGCTGAATAGGCGTTAATCCCTTTATTGCATTAGGGGATTGATTAGCACCTATTTTACCCATGTCTAACTGCACGTTAAGAGTGCACTCTGTTCAGCGCACCATATTGCATTGGCCCCAATGTAGGATGTTATGCTAAGGTGTTTATGAGAGTTCTCAGGCAAGAACCCATAGGGATGTGCAGCAGGGACGGATTCATCCCATTCGATATTCATATTCATTGAGACCCAAATTCATTGCATCCATTCACGGGGACCCCAATCCGTTCATCATTAGTTAGATATTTAATTGTTTCCCCAAGAAAACCCCATCCCAACCCTTTAAATTTAATTAACTACAACCCCCCCCACCCTCCTGACCCCCCCAAGACTTGCAAAAAGTCCTTGGTTGTCCAGCACTGGTCTTGGAGCGATCTCTTGCACTCGGGCTGTCGGCTGCCGGTATTCAAAATGGTGCCTATAGCCTTTGCCCTTCCTATGTCACAGGGGCTACCGGTGCCATTGGTCAGCCCCTGTCACATGGTAGGAGCAATGGACGGCCGGCACCATCTTGTGCTCCTACCATGTGACAGGGGCCGACCAATGGCACCGGTAGCCCCTGTGACATAGTAAGAGCAAAGGCTATCGGCGCCATTTTGAATACCGGTAGCCAACAGCCCGATTGCAGGAGATCGCTCCAGGACCCCCGCTGGACCACCAGCGGGGGTCCTGGAGCGATCTTGGTGGGGTCAGGAGTGTGGGGGTTTATTCGTTAGTGATACGTTGTATTCGTGGGGGTTCGCCATATATTTTGTGACCCCCAAGAATACAACGAATATGGCATATATGTTGCGGATTGCCAATACATTGCAAACGAATGCACAACCCTAAGAACCCAAGACTCACACGTGTACTGGGCAGAGAGGTCTGGACTGGTATGAACAGAGAGGAAATGAGTATCACTCCTGTATCAAGCAGCTGCAAATTCTTGTCTCATGCAGTTGCTGGGTTTTTTGAATGAAAATAAGATCAGAGAAGCATAGACTTCAGACTTCTGTACATGGTAGCTGGATTATTTAGGCCTGTGTTTTCAACCAGAAATGTATGCTTTATAATACATTGTATATATAGATATGGATATGGATAAACAGATATAATGTATCTCTAACTATAAATATATCTATAGATAGATACACGTATACATGTTTAGGTATTCTATTTAGTAATTGTATTATCTGCAGTTAACTTTTCTGTATTATCTGATTAGATATATTCTCTACTCTATCAACTTATTGCTCAAATAAACCTAACATAAAGTACCTCGAACCAATGTGCTGAGTCAGAATGTGCATATGAGTATTTGTGTGGAGAATAATCTACTGGATTCAAGCCCCTGGATATATATATATATGTGTGTGTGTGTGTGTGTGTGTGTGTGGTGGTTAAACTTCTGAGGTATAGTCCTATTGGCATACAGGTATTGTTACTATCCCGGTCACTGGGGTAGTGACCGGGCACCTACCTTCCTCCGCCTCGCCGCAAACCGCCGGGTTCCTGGCCTCCCGGGCAGCATGGCAGCGGCGTCTCCTCGTGGAGACGCCGCCGGGGACTCCTCCCCCCATCGGGGGAACGCGCGCGCGTGCGTAGACCCGCGTTTTGAGGCGTCTGCACCCGGATGTGCAGACACGCCTCCTCTGACGTCAGACGCCGGCTAGGGTATTTAAACCAGGCTTCCAGCCTTCCAAAATTGCCTTGCAACGAGGTCTCTCTGCGGAGTTCTAGTTGCCTGATTCCGGTTCGTCTGCCTGCCTGGTTCCTGATCCTTGCCTGCCTGATTCCGGTTCGTCTGCCTGCCTGTCTGGTTCCTGATCCTTGCCTGCCTGATTCCGGTTCGTCTGCCTGCCTGGTTCCTGATCCTTGCCTGCCTGATTCCGGTTCGTCTGCCTGCCTGGTTCCTGATCCTTGCCTGCCTGACTCCGGTTCTTCTGCTTGCCTGGTACCTGATTTTGCCTGCCTGATTCTGACTCGCCTGTCCGCCGCCTGCCTTGACCTCAGCCTGTGACCTCTACTCTGCCTGCTTGCCGCCTGTCTCGACCTCAGCTTGTGTCCTCTACTCTGCCTGCTTGCCGCCCGTCTCGACCTCAGCTTGTGACCTCCACTTCGTCTGCTCGCCGCCTGCTCGGACTCCGGACCGAGTCTTCATCCGTGGGTTCTTCTGCCTTCTCCTAAGTCCCAGCGGTTCGGGTCCCTACGGGCTCCTCCTGGGGGGACCTCGGGCTTCCAGGGCGAAGACTCCTAAGTCCTAGCAACCCGGGTCTCCACAGCTCCTCTGGAGGGACCACGGGTTTCCAGGTGAAGCCTCGTCTGTATCATCGAGTTCTGCCTCCCGACTGTCCTTCTCGGCGGTCGGCCCAAGGATTCACTTCCTGATTGGACAATCACAACAGTTTGCAAGGCCATGGATCCGGCAGATCTCGCTGGTCTCCAGGCCATTCCAGGTCTTGCGCAACACCTGGTACAGCAGCAACAGGTGCTGGACTCATTGGTAGCCACCGTGGAGCGCATGGCTACTCGCATGGATGCCAAGCCTCAGGCGCAGGTTCCAGTTCCTGTCCCGGCTCCGGTTGTCACAGTCCAAACTCCTACGCAGCTGCCTGCTCCTTCACGTTACGCCGGAGACGCCAAGGCCTGCCGTGGATTTCTTAATCAATGTTATGTACGGTTCGCTTTACTCCCTGGCCAGTTTCCTACTGACTCTGTCAAGGTAGCATACATTTTCTCCTTGCTGGATGGCAAGGCCCTGAACTGGGCATCGCCTATGTGGGAGATGAATGACGTCACACTTTCAAATCTGGATCTCTTTGTGGCTAGCTTTCGGGCTGCTTTCGACGAGCCTGCTCGCCAGACCTCGGCCACGTCTGAGTTACTGCAGATCCGACAGGGAACCCGCACATTAGCGGAGTACGCCTTGGAATTCCGCACACTCGCACTGGAGGTGGGGTGGCGTGATGACGCCCTTCGGGGCATTTTCCTCGAAGGTCTGGCAGGTCGGATTAAGGACGTACTAGCCGCCAGAGATCTTCCTGATGACCTGGACACGCTCATTGAACTCGCTGGGCGCATTGACCAGCGCTTGCAACAAAGGGCCAAGGAGATACGACCACCACGACGGTTCTCGCCTCTGGCACCAGCTTTCTCCAGACTGCTCACGCCGGCTTCCCGGTCCACGGGGGCGTCCACAGCCTCTTCCACTGAGGAGCCTATGCAGTTGGGGAGAACCTCCTTGACTGAAGAGGAGAGACGTCACCGCCGGACACAAGGGCTGTGTCTATATTGCGGAGGGAAAGGGCATTACCTTTCTCAATGTAAAGAGCGGCCGGGAAACGCTCACGCCTAGGAGTGACGGAGGAGTGTCTCCTGGGCTGTCTTAATGCTACTCCTCAATGTACTGTACCTGTGACTTTAAGATTTCTTGGAGGTGCTTTTGAGACACGGGCTCTGATTGACTCAGGCGCTGGAGGGAACTTCATCTCTCACACACTGGTGGAGCGTCTTCAAATAACTACACGGCCCCGTGAACCACCGTTACGAGTCACCTCCATCCAAGGAACACCATTGCCCGGGTGTATCTCGGTGGTTACGACCCCAGTTACTCTTCAGACCGGACTACTTCATAAGGAAGAGATCTCCTTCCTCGTTTTAGAAAAGTCAACACACCCCATAGTTCTTGGCCTGCCCTGGTTACAACAACATTCTCCAGTAATCCGCTGGGATGATTTACTGATTGGCCAATGGAGTCCACGGTGTTTCCAATCCTGTATCAAGTCTACAGTGGTTCCACCTATTACCTTGGCACACGCTGGGTCCTTACTTCCAGCTCCATACAGCGATTACTCCGATGTGTTCTCTAAGGAAAGGGCGGAGTTACTGCCACAACATCGTCCCTTCGACTGTGCCATAGAACTTCTTCCTGGCACAACACCTCCCCGAGGTAGAGTGTATCCGTTATCCCAACCGGAGACTAAAGCTATGTCAGACTATATCAAGGAAAACCTCGCTAAGGGATTTATACATCAGTCCAAGTCGTCTGCGGGGGCAGGGTTCTTCTTTGTGGCCAAAAAAGACGGGTCACTACGGCCCTGTATTGATTACCGGGGTTTGAATAGTATTACCAAGAAGAACCGTTACCCGTTACCCTTGATCCCGGAATTGTTAGACAGACTTCAGGGGGCTCAAGTTTTCACTAAGCTGGATTTAAGAGGGGCTTACAACCTGGTGCGTATCCGTCCCGGAGATGAGTGGAAGACCGCCTTCAACACCCGGGACGGCCACTACGAATATTTGGTCATGCCATTCAGCTTATGTAATGCCCCCGCAGTGTTTCAGCATCTTATGAATGAGATTCTTAGGGATCTATTGAACACCTGTGTTATAGTTTACCTGGACGATGTTCTCATCTTCTCGCAAAATATAGTCACACATCGCCGGCAAGTTCGTCAGGTTCTTCAAATTCTTCGGGAGCAACATCTCTACGCAAAACTGGAGAAATGTCTCTTTGAGCAAGACTCTTTGCCCTTCTTAGGATACATTGTTTCAGCTACCGGATTCACCCTGGATCCAGAAAAAGTGTCCGCCATCAAAAAATGGCCTCAGCCTACTGGATTAAAAGCGTTGCAACGCTTCCTTGGTTTTGCCAACTTTTACAGGCACTTCATTCCGGGATACTCCCAGTTGGTCGCACCTTTGACAGCTCTAACAAGGAAAGGAGCGGATGTTCGTCATTGGACTGAAGAAGCTTGTAAGGCATTTCAGGATTTGAAGGACGCCTTTCTGCTGGAGACGTGCTTATGCCATCCAGATCCGTCTCGTCCTTTCGTGGTAGAAGTGGACGCTTCTAGCGTGGCGGTAGGAGCAGTACTATCACAGCACTCCAGTACGGGGAGTTTACTGCCATGCTCCTACTTTTCTAAAAAATTCACTCCTGCCGAGAATAACTATGGTATAGGCGATAAGGAGCTGCTCGCCATCAAGTTAGCTTTTGAAGCATGGAGGCAGTGGCTGGAGGGAGCTCAACATCAGGTCACGGTTTACACCGATCATAAAAATCTGGAGTTCCTTTTGCAAGGCCAGTGCCTCAATCCCCGGCAAGCAAGATGGTCTCTGTTCTTTAGTCGGTTTGATTTTGTCCTCAAATACCGACCCGCTTCTAAAAACGTGCGGGCCGATGCCCTGTCCCGAAGTACTATCCTCGAGGGAAAAGAAGATTCCCCACAATACATTATTGACCCAGCCAGGATCACTCTTGCCAGCACCAGTATATCCACGCAAGGAAGAGTGGTAGTGTCTCGACTAGACCGCAGGAAGGTCCTGGAGTGGGCTCATGACTCACTGACTGGAGGTCATGCCGGTCAAGAGAGAACGTTGACTCTCCTAAACCGGTTCTACTGGTGGCCTCGAGTGTGACAAGACGTACGGGAATATGTGGCATCCTGTCCAGTATGTGCCAGACAAAAACCTCTCACAGGACGGCCTTGGGTCTTTTACAACCCTTGCCTATTGCCACTGAACCATGGACGCACATTGCCACGGACTTTGTGGTAGATCTACCTCCTTCTGAGGGTAAGACGGTGATTTGGGTAATTGTGGACCGTTTTTCTAAAATGGTGCATTTGGTACCTCTGGATAAACTTCCTACAGCGCCAGAATTAGCAAATCTTTTTATACTACACATCTTTCGAGTCCATGGTCTCCCAAAAAGCATTGTTTCTGACCGCGGGCCCCAGTTTACGGCTCGCTACTGGCGAGCTCTTTGTAAAAAGTTTGGAATCCAGTTGAATCTCTCTACGGCTTTCCACCCCCAAAGTAATGGACAAACCGAAAGAATGAACCGGTCCCTCAAGACCTTTCTTCGTAGCTTCATTTCTGAGAAAAGAGATAATTGGGTTTCTCTACTGCCTTGGGCTGAATTTGCATACAATAATCATGAACATTCCGTCACTGGCCAATCTCCATTTCAAACAGTCTTCGGCCGGCACCTCAGGCCTCCTGTTCCACTTCCCGTGGAGGTTACTTCACCTGCAGCTCAGTCCGTAGCCGCTCAGCTTCATCACATCTGGACAGCGCTTCAACCTCGACTTTCTTCAGCAGCGCAGAAAGCACAGACAACAGCGAATCGTCATCGACGTCCTGCTCCAGCTTTACTACCCGGGACTAAGGTATGGCTAAGTACCAAAAATCTGCATTTTCCTGGTCATTTACGCAAGTTGGCTCCCAAGTTTTGTGGTCCTTTCCCGGTGGCAGAACGGATAGGATTGGTGTCCTACAGACTCCGTCTCCCATCTTCACTACGGATCCACAATGTGTTTCATGTGTCACTCCTGAAACCAGTTGTGCACTCCCGTTTTCATCAACTCACTCCAGATGATCTCTCAGCCTCATCTCCTGAGGATCCGGTTTACCAAGTACACGAGGTACGAGATGTCCGCTTTCACAATCGCCGGTGGGAGTATTTGTTGTCCTGGGAGGGCTGTGGCTCCGAGGAGGACTCTTGGGAGCCTGCTCGAAACATTTTGGACAAATCCCTGTTGACCCAATTCCATCAGGACAATCCCGGGAAGCCCGGTCCTCTACGGAGGGGGCGTAAAGGAGGGGGTACTGTTACGATCCCGGTCACTGGGGTAGTGACTGGGCACCTATCTTCCTCCGCCGTGCCGCAAACCGCCGGGTTCCTGGCCTCCCGGGCCGCATGGCAGCGGCGTCTCCTCCCCCCATCGGGGGAACGCGCGCGCGCGTAGACCCGCGTTTTGAGGCGTCTGCACCCGGATGTGCAGACACGCCTCCTCTGACGTCAGACGCTGGCTAGGGTATTTAAACCAGGCTTCCAGCCTTCCAAACTTGCCTTGCAACGAGGTCTCTCTGCGGAGTTCTAGTTGCCTGATTCCGGTTCGTCTGCCTGCCTGCCTGGTTCCTGATCCTTGCCTGCCTGATTCCGGTTCGTCTGCCTGCCTGTCTGGTTCCTGATCCTTGCCTGCCTGATTCCGGTTCGTCTGCCTGCCTGGTTCCTGATCCTTGCCTGCCTGACTCCGGTTCTTCTGCTTGCCTGGTACCTGATTTTGCCTGCCTGATTCTGACTCGCCTGTCCGCCGCCTGCCTTGACCTCAGCCTGTGACCTCTACTCTGCCTGCTTGCCGCCTGTCTCGACCTCAGCTTGTGTCCTCTACTCTGCCTGCTTGCCGCCCGTCTCGACCTCAGCTTGTGACCTCCACTTCGTCTGCTCGCCGCCTGCTCGGACTCCGGACCGAGTCTTCATCCGTGGGTTCTTCTGCCTTCTCCTAAGTCCCAGCGGTTCGGGTCCCTACGGGCTCCTCCTGGGGGGACCTCGGGCTTCCAGGGCAAAGACTCCTAAGTCCTAGCAACCCGGGTCTCCACAGCTCCTCTGGAGGGACCACGGGTTTCCAGGTGAAGCCTCATCTGTATCATCGAGTTCTGCCTCCCGACTGTCCTTCTCGGCGGTCGGCCCAAGGATTCACTTCCTGATTGGACAATCACAACAGGTATTCCCTTTGATAAATTTCATCTTTGACCTTGCCAGTGAGTCTGTTTGCATTGGGTAAGTTCCCAGGAAATAGTTTTGTGAATGTGCAGATGAACTCCTTGTGTAATCCCACAGATTGAGGTCTGAACCAAAAATAACCCTTTAATGCACAACTGCATGGAAAATGGCCACCTATCCCCAAAAGAGTGAAAGGGAGAAAGTAGGCAGTGAGGGGTTTCAGTTTCAACTTCTCCTTAATGTTAAGTAGATGAAAGTTTGCTGCATTGTAACAGGTATGCAGAGCCCCATCTGCCCTTGCCATGTTCTTATCTCTCCAGTGAACCATGTAATTTAGACCCTGGACAACTCCTGGTCATGTGACCCTAACCACATACTTCATACAGCCAATGAGCTCATAGGGGCCATCCCAGGAATGTATCACCATGATGCAGTGAGCAGTACATCAACTGGAACAATTTGATAGTAACCCATTATTTATATACAGTATATAAAAAGAGTTTCATGGCTTTATTACATTATTGCATAATGAAAAATGGCATTTAGACATAGGCATGGTAAACAGGTGCGTGGGTGCAAGTGCATCCGTTTTCCAGCTCACACCCAGGGATACAGCCACATAATAACATATGCACATATATATATATATATATATATATATATATATATATATGCATATTATAAAATAGACTGAATGCTCGCATATGTGAATGCAATTTAAAGTGGGCATGCACATGTGCATACAAAAAATCCTGCCTCCAATGTGTAAGTGGGGAGATTTTAAAAGGAGCTGCATTCCACGCCATTGCTAGTTTCATCAGTTCATTCCCAATTCACCCAGGCAAAGGTTAAACTTCCTGACCCTAAATAGCTTCCCTTCGCCCCTGTTAGCCCCAACCTTTAAAGCCCCCACTGATCTTTTTACTTTTTTTGTTTTATGACTTAAACATCATCCATAGGAGAAGTAAAATTATGCACAAGGGACCCCCCGCAGGCGTCAGTGTTTGTAAGCATTCACCTGCTGGTTTCATAATCCAGGAAAGCCGATGCCCCCTCCCAGTCCATGCCCATGCTCCACCTCTCTTTTTAGAAAAATGTTTTTGTTTGCGCAGCAGGAGATGTGTGCGAACTTGGGTGGCTTTTAAAATCCTTGCAGCGTGCGCCAGCCCTGCATGTTTTGTATCTCTCAGTTCTGGCGCACATCAGCTTTGTAGGAATTTTCAAGGGGAAAGACAGCAGGTACTTTCCCTTTGGAAATCACTCCTGGGTCAAAGGGCTCATAAGCTTTGCACCTCCTTATTGTAGGAGCTCAATTTTTGCTGGGAAAAACAAGCTTGCATTGGAAAACACAATAGATATATGCGCTATTTCCAAATAGGTGAATTTTGATAGTCTGGCACACGCATCAATTAAGGGAGAGGTGCACAAGGCGAGCTGGAGCGTGCCGAGCAGATTTTACAAGCCATGCACGTACTTGCCTCAATGCACACAAATGAAAGGTTTGAAAAAGAGGTGGGGTTTGGGTGTGGTCTGGGCATGGGCGTGTCAGGGCCTGGTGACGTGCATGTAAATACTTACATACTCAGGCCTGTGCCTAGGTCCTCCGATGCCTAACACTACTTCTACTATGGATGACGTGTAAGTTGTAAAACAAAAGATTCTAGTTAGATCAGCGGGATTGTAAAGGTCAAGGCTAACAGGGAAGAAGGGAGCCTATTAAACTAGGGAGGCTGGGAAGTCCTATCCCTTACCTGGGCAAACTGGGAATGAATTGGGAAAACTGGTAATGGCATTGGCACGAGTGCCTATTACAATCCCCCCACTTTCGCGGTAGAAGCGGCATTTGTGGGCACAGACGTGTATCCACTTACAATTGTGCACATGTGCATGTGATCAGGCTATTTTATAACACGCATGCTTATATAAGTTTATGTTATAAAATCGCTATGACCCTGGGTGTGGGCCAATAAACGGGCGCACCTGTGCAAAAGCTATTGTCTAACTGTGTCTAAATTATGCCCCCCAGGGATGCCCCAGCTTAACTCTGCTAAAAGTACACACATCGTGGAACCCCGATACACCGTTTAGCAAGATTAACCACTGGCGTTTCTCAGATAGACTTTTAACCATTAAGATGTTGGATGTGCCTGGGTAAAAGACTTTTTTTTTAATTTCTCCTCTTTATTAACAATTCAGTGCACTTAGGAAGGAGCAGCCTGGGTTTTTCCATTGTCGAGTAATGTATTGAAGTTCCCATGTCACATTGATGAGCAGAGAAATAACAGATTTAATTTTACAAATCATAAAGTGCAATTGAAACACATTGGGCCTGATTTAAAAAAAGAATTTACTGGTGTAAAACCAAATTTTATGTCCGTAAATGGGCTTTTGAAAATTGCCCAGGGGAGGGTTCTATGCACATAAAAGGAGGAGCAGAACTTGTTTAAGTGCTTACTTTTATGATCACTGAGGAGCAGAGGAGGCAGGGAAATTATTTACATTGAGAAGCGCTCGCAAAATGTACACCCGCAACCATTTGCCCCCACTCTGGAAGAGGTGCGTGCATAAGTCTGGCAGAGTTTCTGCTCACACCCCAAATTTTCAACATGGACTTGTATTGCATAAGATTCCTTTGAAAATGTTGGCTAAAGATCCCGGGTAATTTTAGCCATGCGTATTCCATTGGTTCTGAAAGGAGAGGCACATTCAAGCCTTTCCTTTGAAAACTGGAAATGGAAAATCACCCACAGAGACTTACACCTGCTTTCTCTGCTCATATCCACCCCCCCCCCCCCCCCTCCCAGCCCCTTCAAAACTATTCACCTCGCTTTGGAAATGCAATACTAGTCACACTGCTTATTTCCTGAATTTACTTTGCCTCTGGGAAAATCTCCATTCATTGCAGGTAAAGTTACACACATTGTGACAGAACATGCATTGGGTGAGGGGACAATTTCCAAATGGCCCTGTTACCCCTGTAAGTAGCCATTTACATGGACAAGTTACTTTAGAAACTGGTCTCAAAGTGTGATTGTCTCAGGAGAAACCCAAGGCTGAACATATACAACAGAACAACTCTCCTGCTGAACCCCAAGCTCACCCCTTTTTTACTCCATAAGATAAACCCCGAATCCCTTACCTCATTCCAAATATGGGAAACCTTGAACATTTATCAAATGTAAAACACCACACAAAGAACAATTTCTGTTTGCAAACTTATGGACTCTCTTTATATGGTTTACCTCTGATAAAATATGAGTCATTTCAGATTTGTTGAGTCTAACTTAGCCCATACAATGCTTGATTTCCTCCTACAAATCACTTCCCATGAGTTCACACGTTTTATTTTAAGAGTTTTATATTGCTTGACTTCCAATACCGATAATGCTTTCCTAATGTTTGGATTGGGGAGATGAGCCATACTTTTATATTTAAATCATTCATAATAAAGATTGGAATAATCTGCAACCAATTTATTGTACTCAGAACTGTCAATGCATTAATTATTTATCCATCACAGAATATGGATCAGAAAATAGATTTAAGATAAGAAAAGAAGAGATGAAGCTTGAGCCAGCATTCACATTCAAACTATTTCAAAATTTATTTTTTTCTCTGGAAGTCATTAGCTCAACTCAAATTTCCATTTTAGCTCTGCTCACCAGTCTACACAATGGTGACATTATCTGTTAAAAGTTAGCAAGTAATAGATTTGCTTAAACGATGAGTATTTCTTTTATGATTTTGCCTTGATAACTTTGTTAAATCTGATCCTGATTTAATCAGAAGTCCATCAAGCAAGATTTTTATGTGAGCACCTGTAGAAGAGATTCAGATGAGTAAAGAAAAAACATGGCCAGTTGGGACTTTGTAAGTAGAGAGAAGCAGGAAGATGAACTAGCCAAAATTTGTTATCTAACTGGTATTTTTTAGTGCTGTGTTTTATATCAAGTCCACAAATTATATCCTTCACTTCAACTTCTATTTTTCATTAAAAAAATAAAACGAAAAACACAGAATAAAATATCCTTGCATAGCAGAGACTTGCTTTCTGTTAATAATGAAAAAATGATTCAGAAGTCATAGTTCACTATCAAGAAAAAAAATATGCCTTTACTTTTCAAACACAGTCAGTCAAGTAATGGTTTTTAGTTCACTCAGTATTTCTGATCTGAGGTCAGCATGCACATAAATACATCCTCAGTATGGATCCTGGTTTATTATTCACATCTTATGGGGTCCATCTAAAACTTAGACGAGAACAATAACATAAATATTATGCTAGAATAGATCAAGGGACCATCCGACAGTCATCCTGTCTCTGACAGTAACCATTCTGGAACTCAAGGAAGGAACCAGCAGATCCAAAATAGTAGATACATTTCTTCCTGCCGATTCCCAGGGATAAATGATGGTTTTCCTATGTCTATCTGGCTAATAACTGTTCATGGACTTTTCTTCCTGTAAATTACCCCAAACACATTTTTAACCTCAGCTATGCTAAATGCATTGGTCACATCCTTCAGCAAAACATTTCATAGCTTCTGTGTTGAGTAAAAGCAATACTTTGATTTGTTTGAAATATTCTATATGAAAATCTTCTGCATATTCCCTAGTACTTCTGCTTCCTGAAAAAATAAATAACCATTCCCTCTAATGAATATCCTACTCACAGATAGTAAGATTAATGTATACTATACTAGCGTTATTCTTTTTGTCAAAAATAAATTCTCTCTTCATAAATAGTACAGCTAATTGAAATCCAATAATGTAGCTTAAACACAGAAAAAAAACCTTGTAACAAGCAAATTTGAATTGACTTACAGTTGCAGTTATGGCTCAGTTGCTTTTTCCTCAGACTTGCAGCTTTTGTATCAGCCTGATAATAAAGACTGGCAAAGCTTCTGGGACCTGATTGTTGATGATGAGGGACATCCCAAATATAGGAACTCAAAGAATAACAAAATAAACATCTGAGTTTTAGTTAACTTTGCCTTCCATTGTTTTTCTTGTACTTGGGAATTGTTTAGTTTTAAAAACCTTGAATGGAAGTTGAAATGAGCTTGGGTGCTTGAGATGGTAAAAATGAAGCAATGTAAATGCCCAGCTCTGCATCTTTGCACTGATGTGAGAAAACCCTGTGCCTTCCTGCAGGCAGCAATATTACGGGTTCAGACCATGCTTACTGGTATCCTTCCCAAGGACTCTGACCTGGGGAGCAAATCTCATATAAACATATCAAATTACTGGGATTATACCTGAGCTCTTGAATCCAGGAGCTTATCCCCTACACAAAGAGCCACACACAAACTTGGATTCAGTACGTCACAGTTCCAGGTAAGAAAGTTTATTTGAGCAATAGGAGAATAGAATAAATAAAATCAGATCATATAGAAGAAGTAATGGTAGATAATAATTACTACAAAGATATAAAAAGCTTACATTTCCAAAGAATCAGCTGTTCCATCACATCCAGAGCTCTCTCTCCCCCCTCTTTCTTGCTGTCTCTCCTTATACTCTATAAACACTTGTGAAAGTAGTGGCGTTCTCTCCCTCTGAGTTCTTACCGGATTTCAGACACAGCTGTATGGCCTTCATTCTCTCTTTCAGGCTTTAGTATAAGTTAATTGCTAGTTTTCTCATCATAGACTTAGTGTAATAATTAAATAGACTCTTCCCATTCATAAACATTTCACAGTACAAGACAATAAACAGGAGTTCACTCCGAGGTTGGTCTGCGGCCTTCAAACTAGTTTGTGTCTGGGTGAAAACTCTGAATCCATATGGCCTAACCTCTATATGCATCCTTGGCAAAAGTAACAAAAAATGACTCCAACAAGCTGTCAGATCACTCTTACTCCACACTCTCTGCCGCTCATGGTGTGGGAGTATTGGACAGGATTGGTAGATTTCCCAGTGAGGTCTGGGATACATGGCCAGAGGACCTAACTTTTGGGTTAACTAGTGGCATAGCCTGCTCTGTCCAGGCACGACATCCAAGCTGAATATCATGCAGAACCCAGCATCTCCCAGTCTCTTAGTGGAGAAAAGATGCAGGCATGCCTTCCTCTCTAGTCCTTGTGGCCAGATTGGGCCATTTAAAGGTAACTGGAACAGGAGATGTGGAGGAGCGCAGTGTGGAGCTAAGAGAGGCTGTCCAGCTTGCTGTTGAAATGTAGAAATATGATGGCAAAAAGAAAAAGAATGAAAGAAAAACATACGGCCTACCTAGTTTTCCCATCCACACCAGCTGGTTATATCCTTTTGAAAATGTGGTCTCCCGAACACAGTATTCCAAATGAGGTCTCACCAGGGAACTGAGGAGGAGAAATATCACCTCCCTGTTTTCTGCTGACCATTCCTTTCTCTATGTAGTCAGTCACCTTTTTATATTTTGACATCACATTCCCCCTATCAAAGATGCACATCTGGCAACCACAAGAGAAAGAGCCTTTTCAATTGCCTCACCTAAACTTTGGAACACCCTATCTAAATTCCTGAGAACCCAACATGACCTAAAAATATTCAAAAAGGACCTAAAAACACTAATGTTCCTCAAATTCTACACTAACCCTCAGACGTCTGATCATTCCAACTCTCATCTGAACTCTCAGTTATAAACCTCTTAATACATTCTCTTCACCCTGAACTGCATACTCTCCTCATCCAACCTAATAATGCTCTCTTGGACAGATTTTAAAAGCCCTGCTCGCGTAAATCCGCCCGGATTTACGCGAGCAGGGCCTTGCGCGCCTAGTTTGCATAGGCCGCCGGCGCGAGCAGAGCCCCGGGACGCGCGTAGGTCCCGGGGTTTTCTGAAGGGGGCGTGTCGGGGGCGGGGCCGAACAACGCAGTGTTTTGGGGGCGGGATGCGGCGTTTCGGGGACGGGCCCGGGGGCACGCACCAGCTGCCCAAAATAGGCAGCCTTGCGCGCGCCGATCCAGGATTTTAGAAGATACGCGCGTATCTTATAAAATCCAGCATACTTTTGTTTGCGCCTGGTGCGCAAACAAAAGTACGCGAACGTGCTTTTTTTTTAAATCTACCCCCTCTGGACTTGATATGCTTATTTCTGATATTGTTCAAATTGTTTTTTACTGTTGCACAACTGCTAAGAAAAATGTATATTTTTGTAAACTGTTATGATGGCTCTACCGAATGACAGTATTTAAAACTCATCAAATAAATAAATAAATAAATCACCTCATAACCCTCTTTGGCCACCTAAAGATCATCAGATACAATCACCCCCTGTTCCATCTCATCCTTCATAAGTAAGAAAATTTCAGCTCCTTTACTGTATTTCTCCATAGGATTTTTGATCTATAACTTTTGTGATCCTTCCCAGCATTAGCCAAAGGTGACCCATGGTACAAAGATCATCTCCTACCATTATGCTGTCACTATTGCCACATGTGTGGCAGCCAGTGTACAGAGGAAAAGTACTATTTTTCCATACATCCTGCCAGCTGCCACAATGGCTGAAAATCCCACTACATCCAGTGCCAATACATGGGCCTCAATAGTTTCCCCTCCCATGTCTGGGTACCTGAACGCATTACTCCAGGTCATCCCATGGAAAGGGTAGGTGACATGACTTATTTGGAGAGGGGTCCTAATGCTTAAACCTGACTAGGTTGGTCCCAGTCTCTTTCCCCCACCCCCACAGAGCCATCAGCTGCTGAGCCTAAAGCACCACCGCATAGGATCTTACAGGCCTGTGGTGGTTTGGCAGCAGCAGAGGTGGGTGTGATGACAGGGGAAGAACTGGGCTTATGAACCCTGTGGGGTACATTTTCAAAAACAGCGCGCGCACGTACTTTTGTTTGCGCACCACGCACAGACAAAAGTACGATGGATTTTATAAGATAAGCACGTAGCCGCGTATATCTTATAAAATCCAGGGTCGGCGCATGCAAGGGGGTGCACATTTGTGCAACCTGCGCGCGCCGAGCCTGGCGCGTGCTGCCTATTCCCTCCGAGGCCGCTCCGAAGTCAGAGCGGCCTCGGAGGAAGCTTTCCTTCCACCTCCCCTCACCTTCCCCTCCCTTCCCCTACCTAACCCTCCCCCCCGGCCCTATCTAAACCCCCCCTACCTTTGTCGGCAGATTTACGCCTACCTGAGGCAGGTGTAAATCTGCGCGCGGCAGTGGGCTGCTGGCGCGCCATCACCCGACCCAGGGGCTGGTCCGGAGGCCTCGGCCAAACCCCTGGGCCGGCGCCATGCCCCCGGACCCACCCCAAACCGCCCCCTGACCCCGGACACGCCCCCTCCCGCCACTTGTACAAATCCCCGGGACTTGCACACGCCGGTGGCCTATGCAAAATAGGCCACCGGCGCGCGAGTGCCCTGCGCGCGTAAATCCGGCCCTGTCTGTTTACTGTCCTGCTGTTGCATGAGGTGTTACAGCTGCAGCAGGGGTATTGTTTCCTTCGCTGGCCGGTGATGCAGCCACCTCCAAGGTGGAAAGAGTGGTTCTGCCTCAGTTGAGGATGGGTCTGAGGCAGGGGAGGTGGTCATAGTGTCTGGCAAGGTGGTTCCAGCCTTGAAATATTCTCTCGTAAGGGTAGTCCCTGTCCCAGCATTTGACAGGGCAGGGACAGCAGTTGCTGTGTGCACAGCGGTGGCAGGAATGACTTTATTATTATTCACCACTGCTGGTGTGGATTCTGTACATTTGGGGAGTTCAGCAGTTGTAAGTGTTGTTAGGTGGTAGTGAGGGGCTGCAGCTGATGTCATTGCTGCAGCCTTTGGGGCATCAGCCAGGAATTGGGAGATGTTCCTATGAATGGTTTAAGGAGCCAAGTTTTATTTATTTTTATTTACTGCTTTTCTATACCGACGTTAATTTGCACATCACATTGGATGTTATTCCACTTTTGAGCCAGCTCCTTCAATAGACTTCTAGAATTTAAAGCTAACACTATAAAAAAATTGTGAGTTTAATGAAAGAAAACAAAACATACTTATACTTATCTCATAGTATAAATAACTATTCATCATAACTTTTATTTTTAAAAAAATCAACCAATTTGGATTAAAAAAACAAAACACATTCATAAAATATTTTGAAGATCTGTTTCCCTCTTACATAATAATATTCATTATTTTTTCTTACTTTTTTTGTTAATAGTTGAACAGTGTATAAATTAAACTTCCTACATAATCTTTCTAACTAGCTGAAAATTCAGTACCAACAAGAAGTCAGTGGAAACATAACCATACATATAGCCACTAGAGATGAGCTTCGTTTTTTACTACTGGGTTATTTTTTGACGGACGCTTCAGGGTAAAGTTTGTTTTTCCTCGGTTAGTTTTTTGGAAACACGAATAAAAAACTAAGCGGGAAAAACAAAACTGGCCCAAAAAACGACGTGGGAAAACGAAGGTAAAAAAAACCGCCCCAAGCATTAAAATTTACTATAAAACATTGAATTCACCCTCCCCCACCTTCCCGATCCCTTCCCAAGACTTACCAACATCCCTGGTGGTCCAGCGGGGTCCCGCAAGCGATTTGTCCCTCCATGCCATCTGGCCTGCCTCACTCAAAATGGCGCCGATAGCCTCTGACCTACTATGTCACAGGGGCTACCGATGCCATTGGTCAGCCCCTGTCACATGGCCATCGGCACCATCTTGTGCTCCTACCATGTGACAGGGGCTGACCAATGGCTGTGAGCAGAGCTAAAATAGGAATGTGAGCTTAGCTATGCTTGACTTCCAGAGAAAATAATAATTTAGATTTAATCTGAGATAAATCAAAGATAGCGAACATTTTGAGTTTGACTATCTGGATTGCACTCCATCTCTTCTTTTCAAAAATCTCATGCCTGATCCACTGTCTGGAACTGATACCGAAGTTGTAAAACATCAAGTAATTGAACAGTTTTTATTAACATTTACAACGTATCACAGAAGAAACATCACATAGCAACACATATAATAAACATATAATAAAAGCATTCTGACATAAATGAAACTGCATTAAGGACTAATTTTCAGACCTTAATTAGAGGAAAACATAGCGGGAAAAAAAGAGATCTAGGATCATCTGGAAAAACAGAACAGTAAGAATGTCTTCCATTTAACAAGCTGCAAATAGGTGGTTATCAGCTCCCATACTTTCTGGGCAAATTCAAGAATTTGTAATTTTCAGCTACAATCATTTCATACTTACAAGTGGTGAGGTCCATATTCCACCAAGACATCAAAGACATGAATATTAGGGATGTGAATCGTTTTTTGACGATTTAAAAAAATCATCAGATATTTTTTAAATCGTCAAAGATCATTAGAGTACGCGAAACAATAGAAATTCCCCCGATTTATCATGAAAAATCATTAATGGGGTTAGTGTCCACTAACTGGAGTTATTTGGGGGGAGGGCGGGAAAACCGGCACACCAAAACTCCTCCAAAACCCACCCCGACCCTTTAAAACTAATCCCTTACCTTCCCCCACCCTCCCGAACCCCCCCAAAACCTTTTAGAAATACCTGGTGATCTACTGGGAGTCTCGGGAGTGATCTCCCGCTCTCTGGCCGTCGGCTGCCATTAATAAAAATGGCGCTGATGGCCCAATAAAAAAAACCCACCCCGACCCTTTACAAAAGACCCCTTTGCTTCCTCCACCCCCTAAAACCTTTTACATGTACCTGGTGGTCTAGCGGAGGGTCCGGGATCCATCCCCTGCACTCATACCCTCGGTGCTGGACTGGTTTCAAAATGGCACCAATCGCCTTTGCCCTCACTATGTCACAGGGACGGCCCCTGTGACATAGTGAGGGTAAAGGCGATCGGCACCATTTTGCTTACTGGCAGCCGACGGCCCGAGTGAAGGAGATCGCTCCCGGACCCCCGCTGGACCCCCAGGGACTTTTGGCAAGTCTTGGGGGACCCTCCTGACCCCCACAAGACTTGCCAAAAGTCCAGCGGGGGTCCGGGAGAGACCTCCTGCACTCCGACTGTCGGATGCCAGTACTCAAAATGGCGCCGATCGCCTTTGCCCTCACTATGTCATAGGGACCGACGGTCCCTATGACATAGTGAGGGCCAAAAGTCCCTGGGGGTCCAGCGGGGGTCCGGGAGCGATCTCCTTCACTCGGGCCGTCGGCTGCCAGTAAGCAAAATGGCGCCGATAGCCTTTGACCTTACTATGTCACAGGGGCTACCGGTGCCATTGGTCAGCCCCTGTCACATGGTAGGAGCACAAGATGGCACCGATGGCCATGTGACAGGGGCTGACCAATGGCACCGGTAGCCCCTGTGACATAGTAGGTCAGAGGCTATCGGCGCCATTTGATACCGACATGGAGGGTGTGAGTGCAGGGGATGGCTCCTGGACCCCCCCCCCACCCCCACCCCGCTAGACCACCAGGTACATGTAAAAGGTTTTGGGGGGGTTCGGGAGGGTGGGGAAAGCTAAGGGGTCAATTTTAAAGGGTCGGGGTGGGTTTTTTTTTTATCTGCTCGGGCCTCACTAAAAAAAATTAGCGATATGAATTGGAATCGGAACAGATTCCGATTCACATCTCTACCGATCAGGTTTTGTTCTCCCTCCAGCCGAACCCAATCGTTAAAATGATCGGGCACATGATTCACATCCCTAATGAATATTGTTATTCTAGGGATATGTAATCGTTTAGGATGAATTAGGCAATTTCAACGAAATTGCCAAATTCATCCTGGTTCGGGAAAACTGAAAATTGAACCAAATTTTCCCGAAATATCAGGAAAATTTGATTTTCTGGTTAGTGCATGCTAACTCCCGTTAGTGCACGCTAACATTAAATATCCTGTGGCGTGCCAAAAACAAAGCCCAAACTGAAAGGTTCTGGCTTTGCACATCTCTAGTTTTTCCAGTTATTTTGGATAACCTATATTTGTAGACTGGTGAAAAGCCACAGAATGCCCACTTATTAATTGGAAAGAAATGGGAGAAACCATCCCTAGAACAGATGAAATCTTTTCCCACACCATATTCCAATACCACTGATAGGACAATAGTATGACGTATCTGATATCATCCCTGATTTTCCATTACAGAGCCAACTCATTGGGGTAGATTTTAAGATATGCACGCGGGCGTACATGTGCTCACGCTACTCAGTGCGCACACATGTCCGCCCAATTTTATATCATGCGCACGCAGGCACACACATGTTATAAAATCGGGGGTTGGCTCATGCAAGGGGGTGCACACTAGTGCACCTTGCGCTTGCCGATGCCCGCGGGCTTCCCCCATTCCCTTCCCCCTAACCTAACCTTCCCATTCCTTCCCCTAACCTTTCCCCCCCAGCCCTACTCTAACCCCCCCAAAATTGTTGACCACAAAACCCTGCTGATTTTAATATTCCTTGGAGGATCATTCCAGGTAATAAATATAAAGTGGCTGGGGCCACAGTCTCTTTTGTTTTGGAAATTGCACCCCCCCCCCCCCCCCAGAAAGCACTGTCTAAAAATTCCCCACACTTAACCCAGATAACATCCCTCATGCAGGATCTCCATAGCCACAGACTTTAAGGCAGGATTCCCAGGGGCAGGATTGGGGTGGAATTAAGTAATAGTGCAACTACATCGCATTTTCTCATGCACCCATGCAATTTCCCGGTGCAGTCTAGAGGGAGTGCACATTTTCTTTTTCACATCATTCATGATTTTTTCTTTATATATTGTTTTATTGTTACAGTGCATGCTACATCATTTTAGTCTGCCGGTATTCTAAAATGATTTTTGTTTTGTTTGATGTTTAATATTTTTTTTTTTTATTTTGCTCATCAGAAATGAAATAAAACTAATTTATTTTAGTTTTATTTAAGGAAGTTAGCATGTTTCCCTTAAAACCCGTTATTACTGTAATGCTTGTTGCTGTAAAATGTTCTACTGTGTTTATCTGTTACATGTAAAGCCTGTTGCTGATTTATTGTTTCACTGTAAACCGAGGTGATGTATATCTATACGTACCATGGTATATAAAAATCTATAAATAAATAAATAAACACCTTAGCACAAAGAACAAAAGGAACAAAATCACAAAGGCAAAACCAAAAAGAAATGAAGGGTTCATCCCCCAAAAGTTTAGAGCCAATGTTTAACAATTAAAGCTCCTGTAGGCTTTCACCTATTCCCACCCTCCCACTTAACCCATCTCTGGTGTTACTTTCATACCCGCTAGAGGGCATCTGGGGGTCTATTTTTGGAGCATAAGGAAAAGAGTGAGTGGGTATCATCCCTGCCCTTTGAAAATATAGACCAGACTTGCCTCATCCCTTGAGTCTTTATTCTGCAATCTCCCTCAAGAGATCAGAGATGAGAGCTCTCCTCGTCTTCTGTATCTCTGCAATTCCCTAAACATGACCTGTGCTGTGAACTGCTTCGTCTTTTAGAAACTCTGCCCAAGAAGCTGATTTTGAGAACTGACTTCACCTACACCATACTTTTAACTCTTTTCTTTCTCCTTTCTTTAGCTGATTTGGTGGCAGCTGGGAGGAGGGAACTTGAAAATTGGAGGAGGATGGATGAGAAATGATTTAAAGCAGTATCTGCTACTTTTGATGACTGAGTGGTTTTCTACATGGGTAGCCAAATGCATGACAGGAACTACTTTATCATAAAAAAATATATTATTGTTTCAACTACAATGGTTAATCTCTTTCTTTATATTCTAACAGATTATGGATACTGAAACAATGGAGAAGGAGAATAAGACATCAGCCACAGAATTTATTATTCTAGGATTCTCTAAACACTCTCCTGAGGAAATCTTAATTTGTGTAATTGTTTTACCAGCCTTCTTTCTCTGTGCTGGGAAACCTTGGCTTTTCTTAAAAGCCTTTTAACATTAATGTGGTCTGACCATCTTCTCCAGAAACCCATGTACTTCTTCCTCAGTAACCTGTCCTTCATCGATATCTGTAACACCACAGTCACTCTCTCAACAATGCTGCAAAGTCTCATAATAGGGAAAAAACAAAACAATAATCTCCTTTTCTCTAGGTATGACACAGCTTTACTTTTTCCTAATTTTAACTGCCATGGCCTATGATTGCTATGTGGCAATCTGCAACCCCTTACGATACCCATTCATGATGAATAAAAACATCTGCATCTTATTGGTGGCTGCTTCATGGCTAGGAGGCTCTCTGGATGAAGTTACTTTTGAAATTTTCATATTTCAGTTTTCCTATTGTGGTTCCAATGAGATTAACCACTTATTCTGTGACCTCAATGACTGCTAAAATTATCCTGTAGTGATACACACATCTATGAAATATTTGTTGCGGTAACCTGCACGGAGCAGCAATTACTACCTTGGGAAGTTTGCTGGGCAGACTAGAAGGAACATTTTGGTCTTTTTCTGCCGTAATATGTTACTATGTTGTGCTTTGTGAAGGATTATTTGTGCCTCTCATCCCATTTCTTTTAATTCTTTCATCCTACATCTTTATCATCATAGCCATCCTGAAAATATGTTCTGATGGGCGAAGCAAAGCCTTCTCCACCTGCTCCTCCAACCTCACTCTCGTTATTTTATTCTATGGGACAGTTATGTGCATCTACATGAGGCCACGTTCAGTACAATCATCAGAGCAAGACAAAATGTTTTCCCTTCAGTACATAATGGGGTAGATATCCAAAGGGCTATGCACGTAAGATACGCGCGTAACCCAAAAATCCTACCCCTGCGCGCCGAGCCTATTTTGCATAAGCTCGGCGGTGAGCGCAAGCCCCAGGATGCGCGTCTGTCCCTGGGTTTTCAAAAATGGGCGGTCCGTGGTCGGGGCCGGGGGCATGGTGGTGGTCTGGGGGTGAGGCAGTGGGCATTCCTAAGTCCTCTGGCACAGCAGCCGTTCCAGAGGTTCGCATGCCAGCAGCTGGCCGGTGTGAGCCGGTGTCAGCATGTTACGCCTTGGGCAGGCGTAACTTTTGAAACAAAGGTAGGGGGGATTTAGTTAGGGCTGGGGGGGGGGGTAGATAGGGGAAGGGAGGGGAAGGAGGGGGGTGCCAAATAAAGTTCCCTCCAAGGCCGCTCCAATTTAGGAGAGGCCTTGCAGGGAATAAGGAAATCCACTGGGGCTCCCCTCGGGCTTGGCGTATGCAAGGTGCACATGTGTGCACCCCCTTGTGAGTGCCAACCCTGGATTTTATAACATGTGCGCGGCAGCACGCACATGTTATAAAATCAGGTGTACATTTGTGCGCATGTAATATTTACAATCGGCCCCAGTACTCATCCCCATGATAAATCCCTTGAACTATAGATTCAGAAATCAAGAAGTTAAGAGTGCCCTCAAATCTTCATTAGAAAATAATATGAAAGGAAAAAATACTGTTTCTGCTTTCCATCTGAAATGCCATCAGGAATTAACACCCAGCTGGTGCATCCTTTTACTGACAGTCATGGAGTGCAAAAAGCTAGCTTGAATTTATTCATTTTGTTTATATATATATATATATATTTTTATTTTTTTTTTAATAATGGATAATGATGAAGGAGACCGCTGCTCCATATGACTTACATTATCTGCACCAAATGAAATAAATCTGGGTTATAACTGATAGTTATATGCATTGCATGCACTATGATCACAAAGATTAGGAGAGACAGTAAGAAGAGTTCTCCTTTCTCTAGGTCTCTCCCATGTCTCCCTTCACTCTAACCCCTGCAGCTCTTCTACTCGCATCCATTCCTTCCATGCCCTGCATTCCTTTCGCTTCCATCCCCTCAACCTCCAGCTGCAGCCACCTTACTCTCATCTCCTGCACCCTTCTCACTCACATGAGGGCAGAAAAAAACAGGGTGGGTGATAGGAAAAGGGAAAAAATGAGTGGCCTGCAGGGGAAGCAGTAAAGAGAAAAGGATGTGGGGGTTGGATGAATGCAGTTGTACAGGTGAAGGAGGAGCGTGAGAGGGTTGTAGGTGGAAGGAGGTAGAAAGAAGAATTAGAGAGCAGCTTGATATATTTATTGGTTTTTATATACTATCATTTAGACTTGCCTTCATAACGGTTTACAAGCATGATATAAAATGGTAACATTCAAATCATATAAAATTAAATAAAACACATTAAATCTAAAAATACAAGTGTTATACATACTATAGAGTATCAAACTAAAATTACTTAATTAAAATACAAAATCAAAATGTATCACTCTAAAAATGTATCAAATAAACAAGTAAAATAATTATAAATAGATGTAGTGCTTAATAAAAGTTGTCTGAGACAAGGGAGAA
Organism: Rhinatrema bivittatum; assembly: GCF_901001135.1. Taxonomy (NCBI): domain Eukaryota; kingdom Metazoa; phylum Chordata; class Amphibia; order Gymnophiona; family Rhinatrematidae; genus Rhinatrema; species Rhinatrema bivittatum. Next base: position 50,011,863 of record NC_042630.1, on the reverse strand, counting down.
GAACAAGGGAGTGCTTAAGGGTATGAGTGGTAATTATGAGAGAGGACTGCATAGAAAGAGATTAATAGGTATGGAACTCTATAAAATAAAATAATCTTACAGTACCAGAATTAAAGGGCTTATGAGGTAAAGAGGAGGCACTGTGGGTCAATATGGAAAGAGGTAATCTATAATCTGTTTATAGTGGTGTAATATGCATGCCTCCATACATAGAAGACATGGATAGAGATGTAATGGAGGATATCCACAAAATTGCTATGAAAGGGCAGGTGCTATTGCCAGGGGATTTGAATCTGCCAGATGTTAATAGGGACATGCTGAATGGGTTTCCTCTACAAGTACAGAGCTCCTGGATTCTCTGCAGGAAGAACTGCTCCATTAACTGATAATGGAGCCCACATGGGAAGGGGCAGTAACGGACCTGGTGCTGACCAATGCAGACATAGATTCTGATGTGGTAATGGACGAACATCTGGGATCCAGTGAAAACTGGAAGGTAGGGTTCAGTATTAGAGAGCAGGAGATGAAGGTTCATTCAATGGCGAGTGTCCTAGGTGTCAGGAAAACTCACTAATAAAATAGGGAAGTACCTGAAGGAGGTGTTAGCTGCTGGGGAATAATTAGTGGAGGTAGAATAACAGAAGGCTAAACTAAAAGGAGATATTATTAGGGCTCCTAACCTTTTTTGTTAGGAAAGTAAATAGAAAAAAAAGGTCACTATGGTTTACTAAAAAAGTAAGAAAAAATAATTTTCATAAACTGTAAGAGATCACAGAAAGTGCAAGACAGACAACAATAACTGAAAAAGTTATAGATCTCTTGCACGAGGAGGTGACCTTAGCCCATCTCATGGCTCTTGCAACTCTGTCATCTGATCCAGGAAATCAGGAACACCTTGTCACTTGACCAACTTGACCACCTTGTCACTTGACCAACTTGACCAACGCTTCTTCCTTGAGGGAGTTCTGCAGACCAGACATCTTCACCAACTCAGATCCCAAAACATGCAGGACTGATTATTAGTTTCATTAGTTTCATTAGTTTCATCCAGACGGTCAAACTTCATCCCGGCACATTTCTGCACGTCGAGGCGCAAGATCTACTCACTCATACTGCACTCCATGTGCTTCCTTGCTCTCATCTCCCACCCATTCACCATCTGGCAGGAGCCTGTTCTGCCATCTGAGGGTCAGAATCCCTGGTGGGCATCGTCTATTCCCAGCACATGTTGAGGCCGCTGGAACCTGAGCTGCAGAATCATGCATGGCACTCTTAGCATGGTTGAATTTTTAGCTTTGTTTCATGGACTCCTCCCTCTACTGTCCCTTTTGTGGGTCCATATTTCATGTGTTTTTCTTTTGTGCCAGACTGCAGCCCTTTTTCTTTTATGTAAAAATCTATGTCTGCAGTTCTGGCTACATTTCTCTGCTGACATGTTTATTTTTGGGTGCACCAAATCCCGGACCCCAACTTCCTTCTGGCTCTTGCAAAAATGTCCATGTATAAGACCAGGAGGCAACCACTAGACAAGGACATGGACTGTGAGGTCCTGTTCCAAGCATTGGTGCGCTCCTACCTGTGAACAGGCCACTACATCATGAGGTCTACTAGTATGGCGACACCTTTACCTGCCAATGGGCACTAAATAGTGTGAGCTCTGCTCACCCCCTGCCCTCCCAGATCACATTCTTCACTGTAATATTTGTTTATCCCCATGCACAATTTTTCTATTTGATTTACAGTCAAGTTAGGTGAAATTAGTTTAAATTGGTCTTTTCTTTGGTTCCCCTTAATGAGAAACCAGTTGTATGTAATGATCTGGATCGACCATTAGGTGGCACTGATCAGAAACCGATCTAAAATAGATCTGGTGTTACCTCCTAGAGAGAGGCTGTGTGCACATCCTGCTCCTGCTGCAGGGATTAAAGAAACCTTTATTTTCATTTCTTTACCATTATAATTTTGACATATTTTAGTGAGGTTTGTGTTGAGGCATCGGTCCTCACTTTTAGTTAGAGTCTATTTTATTTATTTAGAATTTTATTGTATTTGTTTGTTTTAGGAAAAGGAAACTCCTCTGCTTTTCCCTGTATCTGACTGCATCCTCTCTTCCCTTCCCCCATTCCCTTCTCACACTGGCACACACTTTTATTTTTAATTACTCAAATATACACATTTCTATTAGTTTCAGGGTGACTTTTATTTTAGAGAGGGACAGTTTTTCAGAGATTTAGTTTTAGGGAGACTTTTATTTAGGCAGCATTAATCCTAGGGCTGATTTTCTTTCTTATTTGATTGCTTTACATTTTTTCATTTGTTTGTGCTCTGCCTTTCAAACCCACATAAGAGCTAAAGGTCAGGGATCTTTCTCTACTGTTGTGTTTGGTTTAGTGATTTCAACCCTCCCTCCATAATTGCCTATTTTTATTTTATTTTAGTTTTATAATTTGCCTGAATGCTTGGGCTCTGGGAGCTCCTGGAGGGGGAAGTAGCTCAGCCGCTCAGTCAGGTTGGAAGCTCTGCAGCCCGGCTGAGCTCTGATCAAGCCCCTGCTGCAGCCCCTCCAGGAGCAACCAAGGAGCCCCAGCACTTTCAGTGAGTCTGAGTTTCTTCTGACTACTCACTCTCTGGGCACTTCCCACTGTATATTTCTGAGCACAGGTTACTTATTTATATTTTTCACAAACATTTTATTTATGCCTACATCCTTTTAATTTTTAGTTAAAAAAAAATAAAGATTAAAAAATAATTCTTGCTTCAGAGGAACCATTCACCTTTGCTTTCATTTTATAAGAGGCTGTTTCATCCCCAGTCTCCACTGCCAATATCTCCAAAGAAAGAACAGCCTTGGCAAAGCTGGGGGAAACATAAGAAACGTGCCAACTGGAAAGCTTTGCCAAAATCCAACATCTATCAATGTCTGGCTGGCACCCCAACATCTGCTGCAGCAATGCCACCCTCTGCAGCCAACCCCCCGAGAGCAGTAGCACATAAAACCAATCCTGGCACTGCTGGACACAGTGTAAGACCTCCCCCAGCACCATCATCCGCTAGAACAGAGAACCCACTTTTGAGGAATTCTTCAGTGGCAGCACCACAGGGCCAGCAACTGCAAATACTGTTCCTGCCTTAGCTCTATCCACCTCTGAGGCAGTCACTCTGACTGGCAAGACCCTTCTTTCATCTTCTACCAGCTAGAGAGATAAACAAACAGTACCCCTGCTGCTGTGGACAATACTAGGGATGTGAATCGTTTTTCATATCGTCTTAACGATAGAAATCGTGTGGTAGGGCAAGAAAATCGTGTTAGGCACGATTTTTTAGTTAAAAAATCGTTAAAAATCATTTTTTCCGATTAGTGCGCACTAACTCGAGTTAGTGCGCACTAACTGGGAGTTAGTGCGCACTAACAGAAAATGATACAATTTGACACTTTTCAGGTCAGTTAAGGTCAGTTTAGGAATGAATAGGTATTCCTATTGGCTGCCCTCTTATTTATTCATGTTTTCAAGGTTCCCACTGACAATATATGGGGGATGGGAAATGGAAACAGTTGGTAGCTTGACAAAACAAGTAATGTGATCAGTCAATGTGACTAGAACTTGTGCCCTAACCCTGATACCAGGGGTATTGTGATCTTCCTGCACACAGTGCCCTATCCCTATTAATACCAGGAGTGTTGTGATCTTCCTGCACACAGTGCCCTAACCCTGGCACCAGGGGTGTTGTGATCTTCCTGCACACAGTGCCCTATCCCTATTAATACCAGGAGTGTTGTGATCTTCCTGCATACAGTGCCCTAACCCTGGCACCAGGGGTGTTGTGATCCTCCATGCACACAGTGCCCTATCCCTATTAATACCAGGAGTGTTGTGATCTTCCTGCACACAGTGCCCTAACCCTGGCACCAGGGGTGTTGTGATCCTCCATGCACACAGTGCCCTATCCCTATTAATACCAGGAGTGTTGTGATCTTCCTGCACACAGTGCCCTAACCCTGGCACCAGGGGTGTTGTGATCCTCCATGCACACAGTGCCCTATCCCTATTAATACCAGGAGTGTTGTGATCTTCCTGCACACAGTGCCCTATCCCTATTAATACCAGGAGTGTTGTGATCTTCCTGCACACAGTGCCCTAACCCTGGCACCAGGGGTGTTGTGATCTTCCTGCACACAGTGCCCTATCCCTATTAATACCAGGAGTGTTGTGATCTTCCTGCACACAGTGCCCTATCCCTATTAATACCAGGAGTGTTGTGATCCTCCATGCACACAGTGCCCTATCCCTATTAATACCAGGAGTGTTGTGATCTTCCTGCACACAGTGCCCTAACCCTGGCACCAGGGGTGTTGTGATCTTCCTGCACACAGTGCCCTATCCCTATTAATACCAGGGGTGTTGTGATCTTCCTGCACACAGTGCCCTATCCCTATTAATACCAGGGGTGTTGTGATCTTCCTGCACACAGTGCCCTATCCCTATTAATACCAGGAGTGTTGTGATCCTCCATGCACACAGTGCCCTATCCCTATTAATACCAGGAGTGTTGCGATCTTCCTGCACACAGTGCCCTATCCCTATTAATACCAGGAGTGGTGTGATCTTCCTGCACACAGTGCCCTATCCCTATTAATACCAGGAGTGTTGTGATCTTCCTGCACACAGTGCCCTATCCCTATTAATACCAGGAGTGTTGTGATCTTCCTGCACACAGTGCCCTAACCCTGGCACCAGGGGTGTTGTGATCCTCCATGCACACAGTGCCCTATCCCTATTAATACCAGGAGTGTTGTGATCTTCCTGCACACAGTGCCCTGACCCTGGCACCAGGGGTGTTGTGATCTTCCTGCACACAGTGCCCTATCCCTATTAATACCAGGAGTCTTGTGATCTTCCTGCACACAGTGCCCTAACCCTGGCACCAGGGGTGTTGTTATCTCCCTGCATGCAGTGCCCTATCCCGCCTGCATTACTAGTGAGAGGCTGGCTTCACAGACAGGGGGGAGCTTCCTGACCCTCACTCCTCCCCTCCCCCATGTCCCAGCCAGTGGTGTGTGGGTGAGTGGGGGGGGGGGGGTGGGGATGGTGAAGGGTGAGACAGCTCCTGCATTCAGCTCTGATTTTCTGAAGAGATCTGTCCTTCAGAGACCAGGGAGTGGGGCTGCTTGCCCCTTCACCTCCCCCCACCCCCTCCCCTTCCCCTTCTCTCTCCCATATACCAGCAGTGGGGGATGTGAAGGGTGGGATACTTCAGCCCTTTCCAGTCTGAGCTTCTGAACTTACTTTTTTTCATCTTCTTTTTTATTTTCTCATTGTAGATGGATCATGATAGGGAGTCAGCCCAACCGTCCTCCTCAAAGGCCGATCGTGATGCTAGGTCCAGGAAGCCCCGGTTCAGACAGGCAGATGTGGACCTCCTAGCCTGGCTACTCCTCCTGGATGAGGAGCATCTCTACACCCCCTCAGGCAGCAGGCCTAACCTTCAAAGGGAGTCTGCTGCCTGGGTGGCTCTCCAGGAGGAGTTCTGCCGGAGAGCCTCTTACCCGCGTGAGATCAAAGATCTCAAGAAGAAAGGTGAGAGATAATGTAAGTGGTGTATTATAATTATATTTATTTATCATTTTGAAATGGTGGGATTTGTATTTGGGAATTATGAATGCCACATTAAAAGATAGCTAAGTATTTTTTTATTACTGAATTTTATATATTGCATAAAAAAAGTAACCTAGTAGGGCATGTTGTGTTTGTAATTAATTTATTAATCAATTAATGTTATTCTATTTCCTTTCTACCTCTAATTCTCAGGTCAGCATCTGAGACTTCACGAGGGTGATTGTCTTGAGGAGGTCCGCCTGACGTTAGCGCGTCCTTTGCCTGGTAGGTTGTTTGAGAATACTACACAAGTACACAAATATTATTCAATTAATTGTAATGGAATTTGTGTTTAATATTGTTTGTGTCAGTTCCAATTCCTTTTTTTAAAATTTTAACTGTTGTTCTCTGAAATTTGATCTGTGTCTTCGTACAGAACCACACACCAGCAGGGACGAGGCAGGGCTTCCTGGGCCCAGTAGCTGTCAGCAGAGGAGGACGGAGGGAACCGTCACTGGTGGGCCAGGTATTATATTATTAGATAATTGAGCCCTGACCATTGACCAACATGCTGCAAATGTGAATGGGGGATGAATGTGAGACTGAGGGAAGGGGGTATTAGTCATGAGAGGGGAGGGAGGCAGTGGGAGAAAGAGGATGAGTGAGGAAGAAGAACTGTAGAAGAGTGCCATGTTAAAAAATGAACTGAAAAACATTTTTTTTAATGTAGCACGTTTTTACGGGCTTAATGGCTTGTAATTTGTGCCACAGGGCCAGTTTGTATGTTGTAGTACTAGTAGTAGTAGTTTGTCTAGTATCTGTCTGAGGCTGAAAATCAAAATTATTGTTTGTGATCAGTCAGTTATATAGGGTGGGATAGATGTATGTTATGTTATATATTTATATAATATTATCTCTAATTATCTAGAATGATATCCCTCCACTCTCCCTCTCTGATGTTGTAGAATATAAACTCATTTTTCCAAAACCCTGAAATTTAGTAAACTAAAGGGTTGAATGTATTTTAATATTATAAACTTGCTGGTGCGTACAATACTGGTTTGTGGCCCTCGAGGACCAGAACTGCCCACCCCTGTTCTATATCTAATGTAGAATTTTTTACATTTCTTTACAGGGCAAGAAGAGGCAGCCACAGCCACCAGTGCCACTGCCAGTGCCCAAAGGATGGAGGCAGCCACAGCCGGGCCCAGTAGCACCAGCACCAGCACTGCTGCTTTACTCCCTGCAGGATCTCCTCCAAGCTGCGTATGCACTGCACATGTGCAGTTTGGCATGCTGAAGGAGATCCTGCAGGGAGTAAACAGCCTCAGGGCAGATGTCAAGGATGTGGGGAGGAGGCTGTCAGCCATGGAGGAGGCCATTCAGGAGCTGAGGGCACAGGTATCTCCTCCTCATGAGATGCCTCGTGAGGAGGAGATGCCACTGCCCTCTGCTCCAGAGCAGGATCCTCCTCTCGGGTTGCCATTCTCCTCTCCACATCCTTGAGTACTGGGTGTTAACAACACATAATTTTTGTTTTTGTATTTTGTCATTTTAAAGTTATATTTTTATAACAGTATTATTTAATTTCGTTATAGTTTTGTAGTAAATGTTTTCAATTTGAGAAATATTAGTGGACTCAATTATTAAAATTATTATAAATTGGGATTTATAGTCAAGAGATTTTCTAACATGCACATAGCAATAAAATTACCAGTGTTATCAATTAGTCTTTCAGTTTCCACTCCAGTTCATCTGCAACTCATCAAGATCAGCCTCAGCTTCCTTCTCCCATTTCTCCCAGACCACGACCTAGTCATGATTTCACTGTTAAGACTTATACTATCACTTACTCCAGATAAAGAGCGAGAGTAAATATAAAGCTGCCAAATCTACACATACAGTAAATCTCTTATAAAATAGCGACTGACATACATAAATGTTGGCCTCCACTTGGGAACACCTGGACCATCCCTTTTTTTCACACGTGTAGATTTACTCATGTTGTACTAAATAAACAAGTATATGCTATTTATTTACACACGTAAATGCTGTTTTTTATTAATGCAACTTGAAAATTCAACTTAACATGTATCTGCTCCGCAGGGAGAAATAATTAAATCTCGGCCAGAGAAACCTTTCACTGACCACAGGGAGGTTAAGTAACTCATGACACATAGTGGAGATGGTTTTGATTTAGGCACTAACTTAGGTGGTCAGGCTTTATTTCTAGAGAGTGAGACAAATTGGTCCCTATAAACCAGGGTTTTCCAAATAAATAACCACTCACTCAGCTGGATTTTATGCATGATGTAAATTTGCATATACTGAGTCCCCATGATATGCAAATGTATCTCATGCATATTCTTTGTGGATATTCTAAAAATCCAACTGGCTGTGGAATCCCCAGGACCGGTTTGGTAAGCTGAGCTATAAACTGTCTCAGCCTGAAAAATAAACAATGCCCCTATCACAGTATGATATACATTAACTGCTTAGAGAGACTATGGTCAAAACTCAAAAGTACTTTAACTGCCTGTTTTCTAACAGCTGCTAAATAAGCGCACACAGTTGATAGACACAAACTTAGGTTTCTTTCTTGCACATACAAAGTCCTTATTCATCAAGCTGACAAGATAGATGATAACAGCACAGCAGACACCTGAGGTGAAGAGGCAGGGGCAGTTCTATCATGAGGCAGTGCTTCTGCTGAATGCTCCATCCTGCTGTGTTCCCAAACGACCTTGCATCCCCATCCTAGACAAGAGACTCACTCCTCCTCCCAGTCACAGCAAATTTTCACATTATGAAGCAGCGGAAGGTTGATTTTGATGAAAACCAATTCCTCTACTAAGTCTGGATTCAAACGTGCACGGAGTGGACTCACAATATTCCCTGTCAATGAAAATACTCGTTCACTTTGCACACTGGTGGGTGGGCAGGAAAGAAAGTGTTGTGCTACTCTGGTAAGATAAGGCCACATTGAAGCTTTTTCTGCCCAATATCTCAGGGGATCTGACTCCATGCTCTCAACTGGCTCAGAGAGAAAATTCTTCACATGAATTTCTGCAACCTTCTCTTGCAGGTGCTGCTGGTTAGCAGCCCCACCACTCTGAAATGTGACAAATCTTGCTCTTGCTTTTGAAATAGGACCAGTTTCATGAAATTTGGGAGGAGAATGGGTTGTCATCATGGGAGGGAAGCAGCTGGTGGAACTGGAAGCAGCTGAGCAGGATGGAGTGGGAGGAGTTGAAATCTTTTGAACCATTTCAATCAACTTATTTGTCCAGGATGCAAGAGTATTGCACTTGAGAGCAACATTGCCTTTCACACGTGGGTCACACATAGTAGCTAAGATATAGCTATCCTTCTCCATTAGAGGTTTCAACCTTTTCTGTACTTGCTCTTTTAAGCATCTCACAAGCTGCAACACTTCCTTCGACAAATCTGTCTGATGCAGAAATTCCTGTAATACCTGCTCCAGATCATATATTACAGGAATGATATCACCTAACGTGGCTGTAGCTGCACTCAGTGCATCAGTATATTCTTTGAAAGGCTTGAGGACATGCACCATCTGTGCAATGTTTGTCCAGTCCTGACATCCAAGTGGATTTTCCAATCCAATTTCAGATTCCATTGCCAAATCATGCAGAGGTGTCTGTTGTTCAGACAACCTCTCCAACATAAGATAGGTGGAATTCCATCTGGTAGGCACATCCTGAACGAGGTTATGCAATGGTGCCCTAACTGCTTTTTGTTTTTCTCTGAGTTCCTTCCCACTTTTCACACTGCGATTGAAATGCCCAGTTATTTTGCGGCACTTTTCAATCAACCGCTTCAGGGCTTGACGACTAGTACCTTGCACTTCCTTGGCACTTAGCCCCAACGCATCCCTCACTACCAGGTGCAGTGTATGTGCAAAGCATCGGATGCCTTTGAATCCACCATCCTCCAGAGCCTTAATCATATTGGCAGCATTGTCAGTAATGATATATCCATTTAAACATTCCATATCACTGCTTCTAAGTAGCCCTTTCCATCCTTCCATCATCCCCTGAATTGTCTGTAAGATATTTTCAGAAGTATGTCTCTGGTCTAGCACTTGAGCATGCAGTAAAGCCCACCGGTATCCTGGAGAAAGCTTTTTGGGGCTGCTGGTGCTACTGCCACTGCTTGTGCTTGTGCTGTCAGTTAATGCCTCATCCAGCTGCCACCAATGTGCTGTTAGAGACAAATATGCATGTGTTGCATTCTTACTAGTCCAAAGATCAGTGGTGAGATGTATGCTCCTTCCCTTTGCCCTTGCCATCACAATCTGCATTTCAGCACGACATTGTGAGTACAGGGAAGGAATCACCTGACGGGTAAATGTAGTTCTTGAAGGAATTTTGTAGTCAGGTGCTAACAGATGTATCAGCTGCTGAAATCCATCATTCTCTACAATCTGCAGTGGCTGATCATCCACAGCAATCATTACAGCAATTTGTCGTGTCACCACTTTGGATACTACTTGCTTCCTAGTCTGTGAAATTGAAGAAGGACACCACCCCATCTGCTCAACAGTAGCTTGCCGCTGCTGCCGGGGAAGAGGAGAAGGAGAAGTCTGCTTCTGCTTCACATACACACAATCTTCTGAAGTAATTTCCTTCTTTGGCTTCCCTGCAGCTTCTTCTGCAAGCAACACTGCTTTATGTTCTCTTTCAAGGTGATATTTCATGTTGGTGGTAGTAAGATGTCCAATAGTTCTTCCACGGCTCACCATCCTTTTACAATGGATACATTGAGCACATCTCCAATCATCCGTAACATTAAAATGATTCCAAACCTTAGATGTTTTTCTACTGTCCCTTACTCTAGGCTGGACATTTCTTGTCAGTGTTGTCATCAGAGTAGGAGTAGTAGTACTAGGAGTAGAAGTAGCAGAAGTTGTTCTTGTAGTAACCTGCAAATTTTCAACTGGTTTAGGACTAGAGAGGATACTACTGGCGCTGACAGTGGTTTTTTTGACAATCGGACTACCATCATCTGATTCATCATCACTACTATCACTGTCATTGGCGGTGTTCTTCTCCTCATCCTGAATATCATCATTGTCATCCTCCTCCTCAGACTCAGAGTCCTCTGATTCTCTATTCAGCACTTTCTGTAGCACTTCATCCATCAATAAACTTTGCTGCTGCAGCACAGATTTCACTTTCACCTTTCCAGATTTTGCTCCTTCCTTGTCCTGCAAGTTACCTTGCTCCTTTACATTCGCTGAAGTAGAAGGGGTATCATCAAATCGCAGTTTTTTCCTACTGACTGGAATTTTCTTTCCAGTAGCACTCTTCTTCTTACCAGCAAACATTTTAAAACGTTATGGCTGCAAGTCCAGTCCAGTACCAACAAGTAAGCTGGCACAGCAGTGTACTGAGCAGCACCTAATAGATAAGATATATAGAAGGGTTAAATACAGTTAGTGAGTGACTTCATCAGTCAGTGACAGGTCACTGTGTGATTAATCTGACTAGTGGCTCACTGGCGTGGCTAGTAGCCAGCCACTAGTAGCCAATGACACTAGGCTACCCCATAATATTATATTTACTTATACTTGCACTACTAACACAAACAATTTATTTATAAATTTAAGGCTCACGTGCATTTGCAAGTCCAGCACCAACACAGGGGTAGTGGCTGGGTAGTGTAAGACAACACACTAGTTTACTAGTAAATCGGGGGAAGTGGGAGGGGAAGGGGAGGGCGGGAAAACCGGCAGACTAAAGCAACCCTAAAACCCACCCCGACCCTTTCAAATAAATCCCCCACCCTCCCGAACCCCCCCAAAGTGCCTTATATTACCTGGGGTCCGGTATGGGGGAGGGCAGGGAAACCGGCACACTAAAGCAGCCCTAAAACCCACCCCGACCCTTTAAAATAAATCCCCCACCCTCCCGAACATCCCCAAAGTGCCTTATATTACCTGGGGTCCAGTGGGGGGGAGGGCAGGGAAACTGGCACACTAAAGCAGCCCTAAAACCCACCCGACCCTTTAAAATAAATCCCCCACCCTCCCAAACCCCCCCAAAGTGCCTTATATTACCTGGGGTCCGGTATGGGGGAGGGCAGGGAAACCGGCACACTAAAGCAACCCTAAAACCCACCCCGACCCTTTAAAATAAATCCCCCACCCTCCCGAACCCCCCCAAAGTGCCTTATATTACCTGGGGTCCAGTGGGGGGGAAGGCAGGGAAACCGGCACACTAAAGCAACCCTAAAACCCACCATGACCCTTTAAAATAAATCCCCCACCCTCCCGAACCCCCCCAAAGTGCCTTATATTACCTGGGGTCCGGTATGGGGGAGGGCAGGGAAACCGGCACACTAAAGCAACCCTAAAACCCACCCCGACCCTTTAAAATAAATCCCCCACCCTCCCGAACCCCCCCCAAAGTGCCTTATATTACCTGGGGTCCAGTGGGGGGGAGGGCAGGGAAACCGGCACACTAAAGCAACCCTAAAACCCACCCCGACCCTTTAAAATAAATCCCCCACCCTCCCGAACCCCCCCAAAGTGCCTTATATTACCTGGGGTCCAGTGGGGGGGAGGGCAGGGAAACCGGCACACTAAAGCAGCCCTAAAACCCACCATGACCCTTTAAAATAAATCCCCCACCCTCCCGAACCCCCCCAAAGTGCCTTATATTACCTGGGGTCCAGTGGGGGGGAGGGCAGGGAAACCGGCACACTAAAGCAACCCTAAAACCCACCCCGACCCTTTAAAATAAATCCCCCACCCTCCCGAACCCCCACAAAGTGCCTTATATTACCTGGGGTCCAGTGGGGGGGAGGGCAGGGAAACCGGCACACTAAAGCAACCCTAAAACCCACCCCGACCCTTTAAAATAAATCTCCCACCCTCCCGAACCCCCCCAAAGTGCCTTATATTACCTGGGGTCCAGTGGGGGGGAGGGCAGGGAAACCGGCACACTAAAGCAGCCCTAAAACCCACCCCGACCCTTTAAAATAAATCCCCCACCCTCCCGAACCCCCCCAAAGTGCCTTATATTACCTGGGGTCCAGTGGGGGGTAGGGCGGGGAAACCGGCACACTAAAGCAACCCTAAAACCCACCCCGCTATGGCCGGCGCCATTTTCCTTACGAAAAAACGATTCGCGGCAGGAGATCGCTCCCGGACCCCCGCTGGACCCCCAGGGACTTTTGGCCAGCTTGGGGGGGCCTCCTGACCCCCACAAGACTTGCCAAAAGCCCAGCGGGGGTCCGGAACGACCTCCTGCAGTCGAATCGTGTTGTCTACGGGCGGCGCCATTTTGTGCAAATGGAAATTCACATCTCTAGAGACCTGCCTTATCCCCAAACTGGAGTCAGTGTGTGCAGTAAAGGAGACCTGCCTTGTCCCCACCCAAGCTGGAGTCAGTGTGTGCGCATAATGCAATGCACAGGAAGGAATGAGGTGACTGCTGGAGTAGTACACTGGCTGCCTACCTAGGCTTGAATATATTAATGCTGCAGTACTAATAAAAATAAATTATAATTCTGCTAAACTGCCACTAGCCTCACCAGTGACACTAGCCTAGTAGCTTAGTCAGACATTCACCACCACCTAATAATAATGAATTATTAATTCAGTGATATAACAAATCATTTAAAAAAAATTGAGTAGGTTAATATAAGAGATGACTGTAGTAGATTGAATAAAGATCTGATGTTTCTGCTCTCCTCACACCAAACAAAAGCAACACACAAGCAGAGAAGCCCTTCTTACAAAGCTGAGCTAGTGAGTTAAGTAGGAGGATAAGTAAACATACTGGTGCCACTGTGGCTACTTAAAAAATACACTTACCAACAATCAATTACATATATTTGAACTGTGTACAGTTCCAGCCAGGACCACCTTTCTAAAATGCACAGTGATTGGCAAATTTCACGTGCCTGCTAACAAAAATAATAAACAAACAAGTTCTAGTCACGTGAGTGCTGATCATCACATGTCAAGCTTGCAACTGTTTCCATTTCACATCCCCCCAACCATTACCTCAGTGGAAACCTTGGTAACATCAATAGATAAGAGCACAGCCAGCCAATAGGAATACATATTCATTCCTAAGTGACCTTTACTGACCTGGGAAGTGTCAACACTTTGATTCATTTTCTGTTGGTGTTTGTGAGTTTCCAGTTCCATTTCCCATCCCCCCAACCATCACCTCAGTGGTAACCTTGGTAACATCAATAGATAAGAGGGCAGCCAGCCAATAGGAACACATATTCATTCCTAACTGACCTTCAGTGACCTGGAAAGTGTTTATTTGTATCATTTTCAGTTAGTGCGCACTAACTCCCGTTAGTGCGCACTAACACGATTTAACGATTTTTAACGATAAATCGTTAGAATTTCTATTGTATCGTGTTCTATAACGATTTAAGACGATATTAACATTATCGGACGATAATTTTAATCGTTGAAAAACGATTCACATCCCTAGACAATACTAAACACATCAAGAGGCAGCAGGGCACCGGAGAAATAGTATCCAGAGCCCCTGTTCCTCCCCTCTCATTGCATCTATCTCTGCCACAATCAGACCACCGCAAATTAGATCTTATACAACAGTGGTATCAGAGGCAGCAGCTGATGGCTCTGCCTGGGGGAATGGAGGGCAAGCACAGCAGCCAGGATCAGGCAGTAGGGCCCTTCCTCCATTAAGTTAAGTCACATTCTCCTTCCATGGGCTAAACTGCAGGCATGGGGTCAGGTGTCCAGCAATGAGAAAGGCAACCATCAAGGATCACATAATAGCATTGGATGATGCGGTGCATCTCACAGCAGGATGTAAAGAACAAGGGCAGGCCGGGGGCATGGCCTGGGCAGGGGGGTGGAGCAGGGGCCGGCCGGGTCAGTGGCCATTAGGCCCTGTCCCAGGGAACCATGCACCGGCAGCCGACCAGCGTGCAGAACTTACGTCTGCTCATTAGAGCACGTAAGTAAAAATACAAAAAAAGTTAGAAAAGTTAGGGAGGGTTTAGGGGTCAGGGAGGAAAGGGGAACAGGTAGGAAGGCCAGGAAGTGGTGTAGGGAAGCTCCCTCCCAGTTCCCTCCTTTATGGAGCAGACTGGGAGGGAACTGGGAAAAAGTCAAATCACATCACTCCGTGCAATTTCAAAAATTACCTCCCCCCGTGCGCAGAAGAGCACACCCGCCCGCACATGTGGTCATGGATATTAAAATCTGGTGCACATGCACACGTGGGAATCAAATTTTATAACATATGCATATACGCGCATATATTATCAAATCAGGGCATCCATATGTGTGCACAAAAGGGAGCACACAGGTCTTAAACTGGATCCCAAGTGTTTTTTTCTGCCTTGCCCATGCTTTTGAATGTCCAATCAATGAATGACAAAGTGGCTTGTGAATAAATGTACTGCCTGATGAAGTTGTTATGGATGCATTGGAGGAAGCAATACTGTGCTCTTCTGGAACTCAACGGGGGTCTCTATGGGGCAGCCAGTAAAATGACCTGGCAGGATCTTGGGGGTGCAAGAAAATGACCAAGACATCACATTCCACAGTTTGCATATATGGCCAATCTACCAGGATTTATCATAGATTAGGGATGTGAATTGTGTGCCCGATCGTTTTAACGATTGGATTCGGCTGGGGGGGGAGGGGGGGGAAATCTGATCGTTAGAGATGTGAATTGGGATCGGTTCCGATTCCGATTCACATCACTAATTTTTTTTTAGTGAGGCCCGCGCCAATAAAAAAAAAACCTCCCGACCCTTTAAAATTACCCCCTTAGCCTCCCCCACTCTCCCAACCCCCCCCCCCCAAACTTTTTACACATGCCTGGTGGTCCAGGGGGTCTGCGGGGAGTGATCTCCCGTTCCCAGGCCATCAGCTGCGCTAAAGAAAATGGCGCCGATGGCCCTTTGCCCTTACCATGTGACAGGGCAAAGGTAGCGCCAGCACCATTTTGAATACTGGCAATACGGCCTGAGTGCAGGAGGTCGCTCCCGGACACCCACTGGACTTTTGGCAAGTCTTGTGGGGGTCAGGAGGCCCCCCCAAGCTGACCAAAAGACCCTGGGGGTCCAGCGGGGGTCCGGGAGCGATCTCCTGCACTCAGGCCGTATTGCCAATATTCAAAATGGCGCCGGCGCTACCTTTGCCCTGTCACAGGGTAAGGGCAAAGGGCCATCGGCGCCATTTTTATTAATGCAGCCGATGGCCTGAGAACGGGAGATCGCTCCCCGGGCTCCCGCTGGACCACCAGATAATTTTAAAATGTTTTTGGTGGGGGGGGGGGGGGGTGGCTAAGCGGGTCATTTTAAAGAGTCGGGTGGGGTTTTTTTTTTATCGGGCCATCGGCGCCATTTATATTAGTGGCAGCCAAAATGGCGCCGATGGCCCGAGAGCGGGAGATCGCGCCGGGACCCCCCCACTGGACCACCAGGTAATTTAAAACATTTTGGGGGGGTTCGGGAGGGTGGGGGGTTTGTTTTAAAGGGTCGGGGTGGGTTTAGGGGTTGTTTTGGTGTGCCGGTTTTCCTGCCCTCCCCCCTCCCCCGATTTATGATTTTTCACGATAAATCGGGGGAATTTCTATTGTATCGCTACTCTAACGACTTTTGACCATTTAAAAAATATCTGACGATTTTTTTAATTCGTCAAAAAACAATTCACATCCCTATCATAGATGCAAGCTAAATACTGACCAGGTTGGAACCTGGATACTTGAAGAGCAGGAAATTATTCATGTTCATGTTCTTGAACTCTTGCAATGAATAAGATGACGTCATTCATAATTTTGCTAATGCAAAATTGCCCGAATGCCTGAATTGATGATTTTCCCTTGTGCCAGCAACTGTATGGCTTTTGCTACATCTCTCATCCTGAACAGATCTGATTGATTCAATATTCTCTTTTGGGACAAAGAAAGATTTGATACCAGGGACACAAAGAGAACAATTGTATCATGGGCCAGGGCAGGTTCCCAAAATCTCTGCCATAACACACTACTAACATGACATTACCATAGTTCCTTGTGAATGTGATACTTTTGAATATTCAGGCTTTCATACAATAAATAATGGCACAATAAAATGTACATTTTGAGAGGTCATTTAAAAAATTATGTTGAATAAGATGTGTCCTAAGCTACAAGCATGGTAAGCACAGCAAGCTGTAAAATTTCACATTCTAACTCATTTGCATGTTACACAGCAGGGCGCCAAAGATGTCTCAAATTTAACATAGCACACCCACACATGCAAATGATGCATATCATTGGGGCCTTAACTCTGACAAAAGCAAAATCGGATCCAAAATGAAACAAGGTGACTTTTGTAGAAAAAATAATGCTCTTTCATATGACATGAAAAAGAAAATAATTAAAAACTACACAATAGAGATATTGTCACCTGAAAATTGGCAAACATTTGCATTAAAAATTGACATTAGAGTTAGCTGTCTATGTTAACTGGCTAACTTCAATATTCAGAGTTAGCCAAATGAGTTAGCAGGCTAATTCACAGGGACGGTAACTTTCAAAGGGCCGCCCAGGCATCCATGTGCATGCTGATTTTATAACCTGCCCTGGTCGACCCTATCTGCACACACAATTTTATATTAGCACGTGCATGTGCACATGATTGCCAAATCGCTTGCGTTTGTGGGAGGATTTTACAACCTGCACATGGTGATAGAATAGGCCTTTTTACCCAGTCCCCGCCCGTCTGCTCCAATAAAGGAGGGGACTGAGAGGGAACTTCCTAAACCCCTTACCTAACCTGCCTTCCTTTTCCCCTACTAAACCCGACCCCTAAAACCCCACTAACTCACCTACATTTTGTTTTTGTTTTCAAATTTACTTGATCTCTGAGGCAGCAGCAGGATGTGCGAGCTGGTTGGATACCGGCCCACGCTTCAGTGAGACATTGCCTAATGGTGCTGTCTCGGCCCGCTGATGCCTCACCCAGACCCTGCCCAAGCCCGCTCTTTTTAGTTTAGCCATTCCAATGTGCATATGGGCAGATACGCACGTGGCTGCGGGCATTTTAAAATCCCTGCAGCGCGCATGTGTCCCATCCACGTGCGTATCTGCCCACTTCGGCGTGCGCCACACTTTTAAAATTCAGCTGTAAGGTTTTCTCAGGTACACACAAAATAGGAGAAAAGCCTTAATGAGCCTGGTCCTAAGTCTGATTGTGCTAAAGAGCTGCCCTAAAGTTAGGGAGCAGTTTCACTATTGAATACACCTCCATGGATAGCACGATAGCTTTATCCAGCTAACTTTGCTAGACAGACTATGTCTGAAAATGGACCTCACAGTTATTAGCAATGGAAGAAGCTTGGTCAGATTTAATTTTGATGCATATTTTGTCATCCATGAATAGGTGGCATTCAATGTTAAAAGACTGGAAAAAGTTGCAGATTGATCAAATGTAGATAATGAAGAGGATCAGAGAGAGAACAGAGCCCTGTGGTATTCTATAATTGAGATCTTTGGAGGTGGATGATTTGCTGGCCCATGAGACAGAATGTGTTTCTGTTGGCTAGAAAGGATTCAATCCATTTAAGGGCAGTGTCTTCTATGCCAATATTTCCAAAGTCCTGGAACAAGAGTTAGTGATCAACTGCATCAACGGTAGCAACAATTTCAATTAGAACTAAGACAGAGTTACTATCTTCTTTCTCATTAAGATGAGTACAATTGGTAATGGCCAATAGGCTCGGCACGCGCAGGGGGGTTTGGGGTAGGTTTTCTGGGGGTACGTGCGTATCCTACGCGCGTACCCCTTTGAAAATCTACCCCTTAGTTTTCAAGAATGAAAACACACTCACTCTAGTTTGGATTACTCCAAAACTAAAATCATTTATTGAAGCAGTTGTGCTATTGTAATCAATTAATAAATGGGACATTTCCTGAGAGTTATGTCCATACTAGAATTCTAGATAATCACATACAAAGTTCATCAGCAAGCAGGGGCTTCCTCTAATTCTAAACCCCTATCAGATTTCCACAAGTAATCTCTCTCTCAATAAAATCAGGAATATGGAAATGAGCTGCTTTGCATGTAAAAAAAAAAACAGTACAATTTAATTGAATATATTAAATACTTAACTATAAAACACAAATAATAAAGCCATGGCTAAACACACACAAATGCATCATAAAATAATCAGAACTAACAAATTAAGAAGATATCACCAGTATGTGGAGGATCGAGGCCAATTTTCCTAGTCTGAGATCACTAGAGCACCACTTTCCCTGCTGTGCTTGCTAGAGAAGATGAGGAGGGGGAGCGACTTATCTTCAAACCAGTGGAACAAAATGACTTTGCAGATGGCACCTCTTTCTAAAACTCCTGCTACGCCAACCTTTGTTACACAGGACATCTCCTGGACCTACAGGCCCTGTGAGAGATTTTTTCACATGGTATCAAATTACTACAGTTTTAAGGGACATCCCAAATCTAGAAATAGCAATAGAGGGAAGGTTGATTGATTCAACAGATAAACCAGGCATCTTTCAAAAAGTGAATTTCCCTAAAATAATAATTTCTCTAAATTGTCAGTATGGTTGAGACAATCTCTGCCTCCTAGAATTCCTATTTTTGAGGGGTCAGCATTGATGCCTAATGAATTTAGTCAAATCTGTTTAACTGTTTTACAGTAGAAAATTAAATTAGGACGCTGGCTAGAACCAATCAATCCCTTAGATGAAAATAGATGAGTTTTAGATAGCAATAATATATATATATATGTATATATATATATATATATATATATATATATATATATATATATATATATATTTAATTTAGGCTTTGTTTACTGCTTTCTATCTCTGACTTTTCTGAGGGCAGTTTTTACTTCTTGATTTCTGAGGCTATAGATAATGGGGTTCAGCATTGGAGTCAAAGCAGTATATAGCAAGGAAAACATTTTGTCTAAATCTGGGGAATACATTGAGCTTGGCCTCATGTAGATAGATATAAGAGTCCCATAGAATAGAAAAACGACTGTGAGGTGGGAGGAGCAGGTGGAGAAGGCCTTGTGTCTCCCTTTTGAAGATCGAATTTTCAGGATGGCCTTGATGATAAATATGTAAGATGACAGCGTTAGTATAAAGGGAAAGAAGGTAACAAATGCACCTTCAGTTATAATTAAGGTTTCAAGGATGTGGGTATCACTACAGGAGAGTTTTATTATTGCATTGAGGTCACAGAAGAAATGGTTAATCTTTTTGATACCACAATAGGAGAACTGGGATATGAAAACTTCAACAGGAATTTGTTCCAGAAAGCCAGTTATCCATGAAGCAGCCATCAATAAGATACAGACACTTTTATTCATTATGAGTGGGTATCGCAAAGGGTTGCAGATTGCCACATAGCGGTCATAAGCCATGGCTGTGAGAAGGAAGAATTCTATACTTATGAAACTTATGAAACAGTAAAGCTGTGTCATACATAGAGAGAAGGAAATATATGTTTTCTCTTTTAAGAGAGTTTCCAGCAGTGTAGAGAGTGTGACTGAGGTGTTACAGATATCCAAGAAGGACAGGTTACTGAGGAAGAAGTACATGGGTTTGTGGAGATGATGGTCAGAACACGTTAGAGTTAAAAACCCAAGGTTTCCTAGCACAGAGATAAGGAAGACAGGTAAAACCATAACAGAAATGAGGAGCTGCTGGTGAGAATGTCTGGAGAAACCCAGAAGAATGAATCCTGTGTTCAATGTTTTATTCTCCTCACCCATTGATTCAGTGTTCATAATCTGTTGGGAAATAAAGATAGTGATATAAATACAACTGTAACAAAAAATATATTTTCCAATACTCAGGTTGACTTTTTTGCTACCAGTGTTGTAAGCAATTCTTTCATTCAATTCTTTCATTCAATTCAACTGATATCAGCACTCAAATTCATATACATGTTTTTCTACTATATGGGATAATGATCTCTCTTTGTAATTTTTAGGGGCATGCATTCATTTCCAACGTATTGGTAATCCGCAACGTATAGGGCCATATTTGTTGTATTCGTGGGGAAGCGAAATGTATTACGATTCCCCACCAATATAACGAATCTTCACCAAATTATTTGGCCATCTAAAGGAGGAAATTTAAACAAACCCCCCCCCCCAAGACTTACCAAACCTCCCTGGTGGTCCAGTGGGGGGTCCAGGAGCCATCTCCTGCACTCATGCCGTCGGCTGCTAGTATTCAAAATGGCGCCGATAGCCTTTGACCTTATGTCACAGGGGCTACCGGTGCCATTGGTTGGCCCCCTGTCACATTGTAGGAGCAATGGATGGCTGGCGCCATCTTGTGCTCCTACCATGTGACAGAGACTGACCAATAGCACCAGTAGCCCCTCTGACATAGTAAGGGCAAAGGCTATCAGCGCCATTTTGATTACTGGCAACCGACGTCCCGAGTGCAGGAGATCGCTCCCGGACCCCCGCTGGACCACCAGTGACTTTTGGCAAGTCTTGGGGGACCAATGGCACCGGTAGCCCCTGTGACATAGTAAGATCAAAGGCTATCGGCACCATTTTGAATACCGGACACTAATGGCGTGAATGCAGGAGATGGCTCCCAGACCCCCCGCTGGACCACCAGGGAGTTTTGGTAAGTCTTGGGGAGGTCAGGAGGGTGGGGAGTTGTAGTTAATTCAATTTTAGCCGGGAAACAAATAAGAATGAAAGCATGAATGTATCGGGGGCCCTCCTTGCCGAATGCAATGTATCTGCCCCCCGACGAATACCGAATGCAACATATGTCATCCCTCTGCACATCCCTAGTAATTTTTATGTGCCTCAAAAAAATCATTTTTAGTTTGTTCATTTATTTTTGTATCATTCTTTTTTTTTCATTTGATAAAGAGTTTTTACAATTTTTTGTGTTTATTTGTTTTTGAAAATAGTGCACTCTCTTCATAATTGTGTGCGCTATTTACAATATCCCAATACATAAGAACAGTAGAAAAGAGTTTATCAATTTCTTTTTACAATTCTATAACAAAGAATGTTCACATTTATTATGGTAATTATACCTAAATTTTATATAAGCTTTGAACATTTTACAAAAAGCCATTTAAAACTGGTGAACATACAAAACATATTAAAAATGTATATCTTAATATAAAGATCTTATACAAGTTACACAAAAGCACATATCTGACAAATTTTATATAAGACCAGAAAACAGAAAACCCTGTTTGAATTTTTTAAGTAAATCACAGTCTCCATTAAGACACTGTCTAAAAAAAAAACTTTTTACCTTAAAAACATCTGGCAAATCTCTCTAACATTCTTTACATATCTATATAATAAGAGTAACAGGCCGAAAGTATAATTTATGCCATTATAAAGGTCAAAAATACATAAAATACCACATGTAAGAGGTATTTTAGATGGGTAGGAGGAAGGGATGCAATATTGTGAAACTTGAATATGGAATGGTGGGGGTCTGTGGGGGTATAGTGAGGGTGAGGGATAAATATATGAAACCTTTATAGAATGATCTGTGATACGTTATTCTTCAAGGTTGTTTTCCAACTTTCTGAGTCTGGTTCCCTACTGTTTATTTGATGTTTGGCAGAATAGATTATGAGCAAAGTTTTTGTATCATGGTTCATCTAACACAATAGAAATAGTCAAAGAAACAAAAAAACATTTTTAGTAGCAGTACCTGCTATTTGTGATGAGGTTATAACACAGTCTCCTTGTAGTTCTCTACTTTCTAACAGCGTTACACTGATCCAAAATATCTCTCTCTTCAACTATTTACAAAACAAATGAGCTATAAGGTTTGTGGGCAGTGGTCATTCATATTCATTTTAAGACATCTGAACAAACATAACGGATTCAGTTCAAATTCCATTTTCTGATATTTGACTCGCTCCCAAGTAATTTGCATCATGTAAATATGTAAATATGTTACCTTTCGAGTTATTGTTACTTCTCTAATTCAATTTTCAGGCTCCCCCTAGAGCCTCCTGCCCTCAAGTTTCTACTGTTGTCCCTCTCCCACCCATCTTCATTGTACTTTCCACCTGCTGTTGAGATGTAAACCAATATGATGTGCATTCTAATGTTGGTATAGAAAAGCTGTTAAATAAATATTAGAACCTATACTGACCAGTGGCTTTCAATCCTTTATTTGTGCAATGTGCAATGTTTTTCTGGCTGGTATTATGGCATTTATGTTGGCTGGGCTGGGGTCATTAGACCCAGTGGGGAATAAAGGTTTCTCGTGTGAAGGTTGGAAGGGGTTGAGGGTCAGCCTTCCTATGTGAAATGGTCCATGGAGGAGGTGGCAGATGGTTTTGAGCAGGCAGTTGCCTGCCAAGATTCACCTTGTCAGTGGCTGAATGGCTCTCTCTCCTTTATCCTGAAAGTTTTTGCGTGAGAAGCTTTTTTTTTTTTTTAAAGTTAATGCAGAGATGTTGGGTGGTTTGGGGGCTCTTGTAGTAGCTTAGGTGAAATTTGGTTTAAGAGCATCTCCATTATAATTTTGAGCTGGATCCACAAGCAAGCAAAAAACTCTGTTTGATACCTCTTTGGAGATTGGATCTTTGCAATAAGATTATTATACTATGGACAGTATTTATTTTCAGTTGCATAGCAAATATTTGTACAAGAAAAATTTACTTTTGCACTTCCAAAAAAGAACTGTGGAGCAATGATTGCACATCACCGGCAGATAGGTGAGAGTGATCCCACCAGTGCAGGGGTTATGCTGGTCCTTCAATAATCATATTTTCATTTTTCCAGTTACCAATCTCATTGATGTTGTTTAACAAGAAATTCTAAATTTGCAATGAATGCCTCAACTTGTTGTATCTCCTTAGGGCCAGATTTTAAAAGGTTCTGCGTGTAAATCCCTGGCCTTACGCGTGCTGGGCCAATTTTCAAAGGGCCCAGCCACACATGTAAACCCCGGGGATGCGTGTAAGTCCCGGGGTAAGTGAAAGGGACAGTCCGGGGGGGGAGGGGGGCGGGCCGGGGCTGATCTCTAACCTCATTGCACATGCTGTTATAAAATTGCGTGTCCATGTTTGCGTGCACACAATGTTTTAAAATCTACCCCTTAGTGCATTCTCTTATCTGACTCCAATTTTGAGGTGATTTATAAACTATCACAGCCCATTATAAGTTTCATGGACTTTAAGGCAAACATTCTGCTTTCCATTTTCAGTATCTGACTTCTCTTTGTGGTCAACCAGTTGTGTGCAGAGCATTTATGTATCTATGCTGAGAATGCTCTTTTTTTAGAAGAGGCTATTAGATAAAATGCTTTAAAATGATTTTTGCTTTTTTTTTTTTTTTTTACAATCTGCTTGTGCTAAACCTTTTATCTGGCCACATGAGTGACACGAGCTAAAAATGCAGAAGTCTGACAATGTTGTTGTCCACTTAACTGTCTCTCTCAGAAAGTTAATCATAGCCTGCTGAGTTCACCCAAGTCAAGACATAGGGAATCATCAAACAGGGAAATGTTCAGCAACCTCACACATTCCTATATACTCATGCTCTGCGATCACAATGGCAATTACCCACCTTCAAAAAGCATACTCAGTCTCTCACCCACTGTTTCCTTACTCATATTCACGTCAGATATCATACACTCAATCATGCCCACTTACTCTTACCAAACTCATTGTCAACACACACTTTCTCCTCTTCAGTATATACAGAATTATGCTTATCTACACAGCACACACTCAATAACCCCATAGTATGCTTTGATGGATGCTATATCATCCAATGCACTGTCACTCATACTCATTCATCCAGAACTCAATGAATCAAACTCAAGGAGCTAGTACATTCTCACTTATACTTATCCATCTAGCATATTCTGAATCATGCTTACCTTTCAAGAACATTAAATTTACTGAGATAAAATGCCCCTTTGTATCCATGAGTTCAATTTTTTTTATTTTCCAACTATAGTAAGTACCTTTCTCTCATTAATCATTATAATTGCAAAATTTGATTGAACTATCTTCGGGGGAGGTAATTTCAAAAGATTTATGTGAGTGTCACATGCATAACATTAGCATATATACATGCAGGAAGCATGGACACATGTATATGCTATTTGATACATTTCATGTTTATGCACACTAATGTTAATGAAATAAGGGGGCATAATAGTGGCATTCTAGAGTGGTATTCAGAAGTATGCATAAAGGTTGATGCTTTGTCAATAGCATATAGTCATACATTACTATTGTCTATACAATTATACAACTGCTAATTGACTTGCACAATTGAAATCAGACTTGCCTTTTGTTTGTAGTTTTTGAATGGGAGGTCTGGGTGAACTTGTGGGGGTTCAGAGTGAAGGGCTGAAGAGTTTAGGTGAACTGGTGGAGGTCTGGGAGAATTGGTAGAGGAATTGTTGAACTGGTGATTTCAAGTTCTCACAAGTATGTATAATCTGAAGCGAAGTAGATGCATTCCAATGTGACCTTAAAGCATGATTATTCCAAAATGCCTATAACCTAACTTAAAATCACCTGAACACAGAGCATGCACCTTCAAGGACAATGATATTGAGAACCTATCCTCTAATCTAAATATCTAATCCCAAATACATGTCAGTCTTTAATGTGTATGACCTCATTAAGTCATTGTAATTGTCAATGTATGTACATCATGTTGTAGTGTGATCTTTATTTGGAACAACAGTACATAAAATGGCTAAATAAATAAATAAACATTATAAAACACCTGCATCCATGTTTAATCCTGGATTCTTATGAATGAATTGATGCAATTTTTATGCTCATAAAATACATGGATTTTTAAAATATGGGTAGAAAAATTATGCATAGCCCTGCATTATAAATATATGTGCATACAGAAACATAAGCATATATTTTCTGGACGGAAATTAATGCTATTTTATAAACTATGTATCACCCATCATTCATTTTACAAAATACAAACTTTTAAAGCAGCTGGAAAACACAAATAAAATAATTTTGAATAACAGCCATAAGATTATGCTTAAAACTAGTTCTAAGATGTTAAATCATTCAAAACAAATAACACAAAAATCATTAAAAGAAATTATGAAGAAAACATTTATTGAGTCAAACTCAAAAATGGAAAAACTCAGAAAAATACAGAACTTGGGTATGGCCATTTAATGAGAAATCAGTTTTTAAAAAGTGATTATTTTCATGCAATATTTTATGACATAAGTACAAAGTTCAAATTTTTAAACATATTCAGATTCTGGGTTATTCTGGTCAGTGTATATAAGCTTCTCACTCCCCAACAAGTACTTGACCCTCAGATGTCTACATTCCAAATACATGATTCTACTCTTTGTTGCATTAAATCTTAATTGTGGAGCATTTAATCAGTTTTTACAATGTATAAGATCATACATATTCTACTCTCTTGGATAAGTGCACTTTGTACCAGATTTTAGTGTCACCCACAAAGAGACAAAGGGGTAGATTTTATAAAACAGCGCGAGCACGTACTTTTGTTGGCGCACCAAGCGCCAACAAAAGTACGCTGGATTTTAGAAGATACGCGCGTAGCCGCTAAAATCCTGGATCGTCGCGCGCAAGGCTGCCGATTTTGGGCAACCGGCGTGTGCCGAGCCGTGCAGCCTGTCTCCGTTCCCTCCGAGGCCGCTCTGAAATCGGAGCGGCCTCGGAGGGAGCTCCCTTTCGCCCTCCCCTCACCTTCCCCTCTCTTCCTCTACCTAACCCACCCCCCCGGCCCTATCTAACCCCCCCTACCTTTATCCCTGGATTTATGCCTCCTGGAGGGAGACGTAAATCCACGCGCGCCAGCGGGCTGCTGGCACGCGGAGACGCGATCCGGGGGCGGTTCCGGAGGGCGCGGCCACGCCCCCGGCTTGCCCCGGCCCTAAACCACGCCCCGGCCCGCCCCCAAAATGCCGCGTCCTGCCCCCAAAATGCCGTGCCGATCGGCCCCGCCCCGACACGCCCCGACACGCCCCCCTGGAAAAACCCCGGGACTTACGCGAGTCCTGGGGCTCTGCGCGCGCCGGCGGGCCTATGGAAAATAGGTGCGCCGGCGCGCAAG
Organism: Rhinatrema bivittatum; assembly: GCF_901001135.1. Classification (NCBI taxonomy): domain Eukaryota; kingdom Metazoa; phylum Chordata; class Amphibia; order Gymnophiona; family Rhinatrematidae; genus Rhinatrema; species Rhinatrema bivittatum. Next base: position 49,985,178 of record NC_042630.1, on the reverse strand, counting down.
GCCCTGCTCGCGTAAATCTGGGCGGATTTACATGAGCAGGACTTTTAAAATCCGCCCCAGTGGGTGGCTACTAAAGTGGCCAATGGTCTTGTTCTAAACCATATTGAGAAAGACTACAAGATTTAAACATGCATACACTAGAGGAAAGGCGAGATAGAGGAAATATGATAGAAATTTAAATATTTCAAAGGTTTCCATACAGAGGAGGTGAGCCTTTTTCCACATAAAGGTGATTCTAGAATGAGGGGTCATTGGGTGAGGTTGAAAGGGGGTAGAAGGAGTAATCTGAGGAATTATTTCTTTCAGAGAGAGTGATGGTGTGTGGAACAGCCACCCAGTTGAAGTGGTAGAGACAAAATTGAATTCAAGAAAACATGGGATAATATGATCAAATTTGATTTAATGACTGGAAGAGGAACAGTGTGCAAATCCAAGGCTCTCGTGCTAAACTTTCAAAAGGGAAACTTTGATAAAATGAGAAAAATTGTTAGAAAAAAACTGAAAGGAGCAGCTACAAAAGTAAAAAATGTCCAAAAGGCGTGGTCATTGTTAAAAAATACCATTCTAGAAGCACAGTCCAGATGTATTCCACACATTAAGAAAGGTGGAAAGAAGGCAAAACGATTACCGGCATGGTTAAAAGGGGAGGTGAAAGAAGCTATTTTAGCCAAAAGATCTTCATTCAAAAATTGGAAGAAGGATCCAACAGAAGAAAATAGGATAAAGCATAAACGTTGGCAAGTTAAATGTAAGACATTGATAAGACAGGCTAAGAGAGAATTTGAAAAGAAGTTGACTGTAGAGGCAAAAACTCACAGTAAAAACTTTTTAAAATATATCCTTAGCAGAAAGCCTGTGAGGGAGTCAGTTGGACCGTTAGATGATCGAGGGGTTAAAGGGGCACTTAGAGAAGATAAGGCCATCGTGGAAAGATTAAATGATTTCTTTGCTTCGGTGTTTACTGAAGAGGATGTTGGGGAGGTACCCGTAATGGAGAAGGTTTTCATGGGTAATGATTCAGATGGACTGAATCAAATCACGGTGAACCTAGAAGACGTGGTAGGCCTGATTGACAAACTGAAGAGTAGTAAATCACCCAGACCAGATGGTATACACCCCAGAGTTCTGAAGGAACTAAAAAATGAAATTTCAGACCTATTAGTAAAAATTTATAACCTATCAATAAAATCATCCATTGTACCTGAGCACTGGAGGATAGCTAAAAGGGATGTGAATCGTGCTTCTGACGATTGAAAATATGGTTCGATATTTTCAAAATCGTCAGAAATCGGGGGCTCCCCGAAACCAATAGGAAAACCCCACACAATTATTTGTGGGGTTATCTTATCGTTTTGGGAGAGGGCGTGAAAAAGGGCACACCAATACAATCCCTAAACCCACCCCGACCCTTTAAAACTGACCCTTACCTTCCCCCACCCTCCCGAACCCCCCAATACATTTTACAAGTACCTGGCAGTCCAGTGGGAGTCCTGGGAGCGATCTCCCACTCTCGGGCTGTCGGCTACCACTAATAAAAGGGCAAAGGGCCATCAGCGCCATTTTTATTAGTGGCAGCCGACAGCCCGAGAGCGGGAGATCACTCCAGGGACTCCCAATAGACCGCCAGGTACTTGTAAAACGTTTTTTTGGGGGGGGTTCGGGAGGGTGGGGGAAGATAAGGGATCAGTTTTAAAGAGTCAGGGTGGGTTTTTTGTTTATTGTTTTTTTGTTTATCGGCTCGGGCGCAGCCGATAAACAAAAACGCGATTGGGCCGCACGAAAAAAAATTAACGATGTGAATCGGAACCGGAATCGGAACCGATTCTGGTTCCGATTCACATCTCTATTAGCTAATGTAATCCCAATATTTAAAAAGGGCAGCAGGGGTGATCCGGGAAATTACAGACCAGTTAGCCTGACTTCAGTGCCAGGAAAAATAGTGGAAAGTGTTCTAAACATCAAAATCACAGAACATATAGAAAGACATGGTTTAACAGAACAAAGTCAGCATGGCTTTACCCAAGGCAAGTCTTGCCTCAGAAAATTGCTTCACGTTTTTGAAGGAGTTAATAAACATGTGGATAAAGGTGAACTAGTAGATGTAGTGTACTTGGATTTTGACAAAGTTCCTCATGAGAGGCTTCTAAGAAAAGTAAAAAGTCATGGGATAGGTGGTGATGTCCTTTCATGGATTACATACTGGCTAAAAGACAGGAAACAGAGAGTAGGATTAAATGGACAATTTTCTCAGTGGAAGGGAGAGGGCCGTGGAGTGCCTCAGGGATCTGTATTGGGACCCTTACTTTTCAATACAATTATAAATGATCTGGAAAGTAATATGACGAGTGAGATAATCAAATTTGGAGATTATACAAAATTGTTCAGAATAGTTAAATCACAAGCAGATTGTGATAAATTGCAGGAAGACCTTGTGAGGCTGGAAAATTGGGCATCAAAATGGCAGATGAAATTTAATGTGGACAAGTGCAAGGTGATGCATATAGGGAAAAATAACCCATGCTATAGTTACACAATGTTAGGTTCCATATTAGGTGCTACTATCCAAGAAAGAGATCTAGGCTTCATAGAGGATAACACATTAAAATCGTGGGTTCAGTGTGCTGCGGCAGTCAAAAAAGCAAACAGAATGTTGGGAATTATTTGAAAGGGAATGGTGAATAAAACGGAAAATGTCATAATGCCTCTGTATCACTCCATGGTGAGACTGCACCTTGAATACTGTGTACAATTCTGGTCGCCACATCGCAAAAAAGATATAATTGTGATGGAGAAGGTACATCAAAGGGCTACCAAAATGATAAGGGGAATGGAACAGCTCCCCTATGAGGAAAGACTAAAGAGGTTAGGACTTTTCAGCTTGGAGAAGAGACGGCTGAGGGGGGGATATGATAGAGGTGTTTAAAATCATGAGAGGTCTAGAACAGGTAGATGTGAATCGGTTTTTTACTCTTTCAGATAATAGAAAGACTGGGGGGCACTCCATGAAGTTAGCATGTGGCACATTTAAAACTAATCGGAGAAAGTTCTTTTTCACCTAACGCACAATTAAACTCTGGAATTTGTTGCCAGAGGATATGGTTAGTGTAGTTAGTACAGTTGTGTTTAAAAAAAGATTGGATAAGTTCTTGGAGGAGAAGTCCATTACCTGCTATTAATTAAGTAGACTTAGAAAATAGCCACTGCTATTACTAGCAATGGTAATATGGAATAGACTTAGTTTTTGGGTACTTGCCAGGTTCTTATGGCCTGGATTGGCCACTGTTGAAACAGGATGCTGGGCTTGATGGACCCTTGGTCTGACCCAGTATGGAATGTTCTTATGTGTGTGTGAATGGGACATTTTTGCACACACTGTTTGGGTTACTGGTTTTCCTATATTGTACTGTAGTAGTGCACTTAGGCATAGGCAGCTAGCCGGTCTGGTTTGTGAGTGTGACAGAGAGTCAGTATTAAATTGTTACTGGTGAATATTGTGACATCAGAACCCTTGGTAGCCAGTATTTCCAATCCCACCATACCATTGTGAGGGAAAGGGAGGGAATGGCACCAGGAAGAGTCATCCAAGCCTGACAGAAGTACAAGCAGTGAGGAAAAAGAGAGTCTTACCCTTAATTTATGAAGGTAACATAGTAATGACAGCAAAAAAAGGCCAAATAGTCCATCCAGTCTGCCCAGCAAATTTCATATAATATTAACCACCGCTATGCATAGGTTACCTCTTTGTCTCTTTTAAGGACAGTAATTGCTGCTCTGTGCTGGTTACTCCCAAGCCTTATGTGAAAGGAAGTATTATTTACAATCAGACAATCCTGCTTCAACATCCTTGGCTTTTGTCTTGGCCATAGAAGCCAACCAATGCTTTTTCCCTGATTTCTGCATATTGGTAACCCAGACCGTATAGGCCGGGGCCCAGTGTCGGCTGTCATATGAATCTAATTCCCCTTTATCCTCCCTGCCATCAAACGAGAAAGTGATATTGAAATTGTACCAAAAGCATCAAGGCTAATCAACTAATGGTAGCAATCCCCATGCCTTCTCTTAAGGGTAGTAAATGCTGCTCCATGAAGGTTCCCCCCAAATATCAACATGCAGTGAACCTGAGGCATATTTCCCAGGCTCTGCTAACAAGAGCAATAAACTCCCTTTGTGCTCACTAGAGAAGTCAAGAGGGTGATTGACTCATCCTCATTCTGGCAGACCTAAGAAAATGTCGAGCATGAAATATTCAACAAGCTCACGCACTCCCCTATGATCCTGCTCCCAAACTATACTGCAAGAACACACACTCTCATTCACCCATTGTTTACTGACTTATATTCACATCCAGCATCACACACTCATTCATGCCCACCTTACCCTTCCCACACTCATTCATGGTCTCATTCTCATCAGACACTAGCACTCCATAATCTAATACACGTTCTTGCGTTTCCACACATATATTTATTATTATCTATCCAGCACACAGTCATTCACAAGCAGCTTCCCAATGCCCTTTGATGGCTGCTGTACCATCCAATACACTTTCACAAACATTGGTCTGTCCACCATGCTATTATTTAAACTCATCCATCCATAAAATGATGAATCATACTCAGTGGGCTAACACACTCTTACTTGGACTTATTTCTCCAGCACACTCTCAAAACAAATTCCAACAAGAACATAAGTTCAGCTCACATTCACTAAGCAAAACTTCTTGATGTGAGAGTGACAGAAAAGCTGATGCCTGCTATACCTGAGGTAGGTGAGGGGAAAGGAATGTAAGCATCAAAGTATAAATGGGAGATACAGAGTAGACAGTACCAAGAGTGTAGAGTCACTGTGCTGTAGGTCACCCTCTTGGGCTGAGGTCAAGTACATTTTAACTAATATGCAGTGAAATGGAAACTGTGAAAGGGACTGGAGACTTGTAACCTCTGATGTCCTGGGTGGAGTGGGAAATAGTGGAGAGATATAGGACTCAAGCCATGTAAACCTCATTTATACAGCTTTCTAGAGAAACAACTCCCCTCTTTACCTATGATTTAAAAAAATGGGAAATCTTTTAGAAGCTGACTGCAGTACGCATCTTTCACCCATAAAGGATTCTAAAAATGTGTTTGGTTGAAATGCACACTAAACACAGTTCAGAAATACAAGCACTTTATTATAAATTATAGTCTAAAGATTACAATTGAAACCAGTTGTAAGATGTTAAATAGTTATAATGATGAAAATCATTGCAAAGAAATTACAGAAGAGAACATTTTGATGAGTTGCACTCAACCATAGAAAGTTCAGAAAAATGCAGAACTTGAATGTGACATCTATTAAGTAATCCAAATTTTAAAAAAATGATTATATCTTCATGCAATATTTTAAGAGGTTTTTTTATAAACATATTCAAATCTTCCATCAGAGGGATCCACAGCAATGGGAAGTTTAAAGAAACAATATATTCAAGATTTATTGGTCAGGAAGTTTGCTGAGCTGTTTTGCTTATTTCAAATTAGTTTTTTCATTTCTCATTAAAAATTCAATTTAAAAAAATGCAATTCATGGCCTTACCATTTGAGTTTATTGCTTGTTAAAAGGTGGTATTTTTTTATTTATTACAAACATTTATTAATCATCTAACTGTTAAAAACACCCAAAGTGAGGTACAACAAGATGAAATATAATATAAAACCACTGTTTAAAACAAATAAAACACATTCTTCAGCTATCAAAGACAGCTAATATTATCACCACGAAGCTTTTTACAAGCCTTTATCTTGTATCCATGACACAACACTAATGTTCCCTCACTCAACCAAAAATAGTGAGCATCATTCTTGTTTTCAGCTTTTTACACAATTATTAATATTAGTACAGCCATGACCTAATATCACGTTTCATTTTTAAGTACAGAAATGTACATAAGATTATGATGATTAACCAAATGCAGGACAGTTTCCAGTGGCAAATTTCTGTACCAAATGCATGATTATGTCCTGTTATTTATTTATTTATTTTTTGCAATGAATGTTAATTGCCAAACATTCAACCACTGCCCAAACTTTCCTAGATCACATCTCATTCTGTCTATTCCCTCAGGGATGTGCACTAGGTTTCTGATCTTATCATCTGCAAAGAGGCACATCTTTCTTTCTAACACCTCTGCAATATCATTCACAAAAGTGTTAAACAGAGCCAACCCTGGGACCGATCCCTGAAGCATTCTGCTACATGCCTTTCTTTCTTCAAACTAAATTCCATTTACCACTGCCCTCTGTCATCTACCAGTTCCTACTCCAGTCCACACCATGGGACCCACTCCCCCGCTGCTCAGGTTATTTTTTTAGTCTCCTGTGCAGGACTGGATCAAGAGCTTTGCTGAAATCCAAGCAAACAACATCCAGCTCATGTCCTTGATCTAATTTTCTCATCACTCAATCAAGGAAATCAGCTTCATTGGCACGATCTCTATCTCTCTGGTAAAACCATACTGCTCCAGATCCTGCAGTCGACTGGATTCCCAATACTTAACTATTAATACCTTCATTAGAGTTTTCATTAGTTTTCCCAGTTCTAGGGTTTGACAAGGCCAAAAGAATTACAAACTTTAAGCCATGATCCAGTGGTGAGATTGTATATTCTATTTTGACATCAGTCACTAAAATCTGAATTACTCATTGCAACTTTCAGTATCAATCCTGACACAAAACAAAACATTTTCATTTAGGAGAGACTTATTTTCAAAAAGATGAATTTTAAAAGCCCAGCATGCACATTAATTAGCACAGCAACCATATTTTAAAAAGCACCCAGTTACATGCGGAAATGCTGTGGTGCACACATCTCACAACTTTTCAAAGAAGGGTGTAGTCTGGGAGGGGCATGGGTATGTCGAGGTCTAGTCAAGAAATGCACACATAATTATGTACCCAGCATGCGCCAGGGTCTTCTGCCATGTAACTTCACTTCTGCTATGCATGGCTTGTAAGTTTAAAAAAAAATCAAGCCAAGGTCTAAAGGACTTAGCTGTTAACTGAGAGAATTGGTGGATGAACTGATCAACTGGTAATGGCTTGTGCGATCGCTGCTTTTAACATTTCAAAGTTGATGCGTGAGCAGTTAAAATTTGGCCATATGTGTATATGGCCAGGCTATTTTATAACACGTGCATATTCATATGCAAATTAAAAAATATCCGCATCCCTCGGTGCAGGCTGAATCATGCATGAAAATGTGTACCCATGCACTGGTTTGAAAATTACCGTCTAGGTTTTGATAATAAGATTTTGAAATCATGATTCTAGATTTTAATCATAATAACCATTCAAAATCAGCAAAAACAACCAAAATCACACCCCTTGAATGATGGAAATAATTTGTGGTTTACTCTAGACTTTGGATTTAATTTCCCTAAGAGATGCATGTCCAATATAAATTCCGTTGAAATTTTGCCCCTTGTAGGTCCATGCAGTATGATTAATTATCAATTATAATAGAAAATTCAATTTTACTTTTGGAAAATAATAAATAATATTATAGTTTAACAATATCTAGTATATACTGACTACGAATGATATTAAGTTGGTCTATAGCAAGTTATTTTATCAGTACTTTTGCCTTCTAAGAATGTATTCCCTGTCAATGAGCTATGCACATAAATGAAATCTACTTATACAAATTAAAAGCCATTCACAAATAATAAATACATATATCACTTTGAATTGACTTACAGTGTGCGTTCATGAGATGAACAGAAGCTGCTTCTCAAATGCTAATAATGAAACAGCAAAGTTATAAAGATGTTCAAAGCATTTGGGACCTGATCATTGGAAAACAGGGAATTCACAGAACGAGAGTATCTCAGTCAATTAAACTTCTGAGATATGAATAACTTTTTTTTTCCATGTTTACCTTGAGGTTCAGGGTGTTTACTTTTAAAGAATGTGAACATAAATTGGCTGTTTGATAAGGCAAAAATTGAATCAATTACAAGCATTTATTAAAAGTCTGCAGTATAGAGTTATTTGAATTTTGCTGTTGTCATCATTTCCTATTTTGTTTCAAAACATTTTCAAACTTAATAAGCTGAAAGTGGCACTGGCTGGCCCTGTAAACCTGCCATCTAGATCACACACTGTGGTGCTGGAATTAGGGCTGAGATCAGAACCCAGCATTGGGTACCTGTATTTGGGTTTATGTTTTCCCCTTTGTGCATCACTTTGTACTTTTCTACAAGAGGATAACCAATGGGACAGTGCTATACCGTGGTACAAATTATATCGCAATGACAGAGAGGAGCAGTCAGGAGGAGGTGTGGCGCTTTATGTCCGGGATGGCATAGAGTCCAACAGGATAAACATCCTGCATGAGACTAAATACAAAATTGAATCTTTATGGGTAGAAATCCCTTGTGTATCAGGGAAGACTACAGTGATAGGGGTATACTACCGTCCACCTGGTCAAGATGGTGAGATGGACAGTGAAATGCTAAGAGAAATTAGGGAAGCTAACCAAATTGGTAGTGCAGTAATAATGAGAGACTTCAATTACCCCAATATAGACTGGGTAAATGTATCATCGGGTCACGCTAGAGAGATAACGTTCCTGGATGGAATAAATGATAGCTTTATGGAGCAATTGGTTCAGGAACCGACGAGAGAGGGAGCAATTTTAGATCTAATTCTCAGTGGAGCACAGGACTTGGTGAGAGAGGTAACGGTGGTGGGGCCACTTGGCAATAGTGATCATAATATGATCAAATTTGATTTAATGACTGGAAAAGGAACAGTGTGCAAATCCAAGGCTCTCGTGCTAAACTTTCAAAAGGGAAACTTTGATAAAATGAGAAAAATTGTTAGAAAAAAACTGAAAGGAGCAGCTACAAAAGTAAAAAATGTCCAAGAGGCGTGGTCATTGTTAAAAAATACTATTCTAGAAGCACAGTCCAGATGTATTCCACACATTAAAAAAGGTGGAAAGAAGGCAAAACGATTACTGGCATGGTTAAAAGGGGAGGTGAAAGAAGCTATTTTAGCCAAAAGATCTTCATTCAAAAATTGGAAGAAGGATCCAACAGAAGAAAATAGGATAAAGCATAAACATTGGCAAGTTAAATGTAAGACATTGATAAGACAGGCTAAGAGAGAATTTGAAAAGAAGTTGGCTGTAGAGGCAAAAACTCACAGTAAAAACTTTTTAAAATATATCCGAAGCAGAAAGCCTGTGAGGGAGTCAGTTGGACCGTTAGATGATCGAGGGGTTAAAGGGGCACTTAGAGAAGATAAGGCCATCGTGGAAAGATTAAATGATTTCTTTGCTTCAGTGTTTACTGAAGAGGATGTTGAAGAGGTACCCGTAATGGAGAAGGTTTTCATGGGTAATGATTCAGATGGACTGAATCAAATCACGGTGAACCTAGAAGATGTGGTAGACCTGATTGACAAACTGAAGAGTAGTAAATCACCTGGACCGGATGGTATACACCCCAGAGTTCTGAAGGAACTAAAAAATGAAATTTCAGAACTATTAGTAAAAATTTGTAACTTATCAATAAATCATCCATTGTATCTGAAGACTGGAGGATAGCAAATGTAACCCCAATATTTAAAAAGGGCTCCAGGGGCGATCCGGGAATCTACATACTGGTTAGCCTGACTTCAGTGCCAGGAAAAATAGTGGAAAGTGTTCTAAACATCAAAATCACAGAACATATAGAAAGACATGGTTTAATAGAACAAAGTCAGCATGGCTTTACCCAGGGCAAGTCTTGCCTCACAAATCTGCTTCACTTTTTTGAAGGAGTTAATAAACATGTGGATAAAGGTGAACCGGTAGATATAGTTTACTTGGATTTTCAGACGGCGTTTGACAAAGTTCCTCATGAGAGGCTTCTAGGAAAAGTAAAAAGTCATGGGATAGGTGGCGATGTCCTTTCGTGGATTGCAAACTGGCTAAAAGACAGGAAACAGAGAGTAGGATTAAATGGGCAATTTTCTCAGTGGAAGGGAGTGGAGTGCCTCAGGGATCTGTATTGGGACCCTTACTGTTCAATATATTTATAAATGATCTGGAAAGAAATACGACGAGTGAGATAATCAAATTTGCAGATGACACAAAATTGTTCAGAGTAGTTAAATCACAAGCAGATTGTGATAAATTGCAGGAAGACCTTGTGAGACTGGAAAATTGGGCATCCAAATGGCAGATGAAATTTAATGTGGATAAGTGCAAGGTGATGCATATAGGGAAAAATATCCCATGCTATAATTACACGATGTTGGGTTCCATATTAGGTGCTACAACCCAAGAAAGAGATCTAGGTGTCATAGTGGATAACACATTGAAATCGTCGGTTCAGTGTGCTGCGGCAGTCAAAAAAGCAAACAGAATGTTGGGAATTATTAGAAAAGGAATGATGAATAAAACGGAAAATGTCATAATGCCTCTGTATCGCTCCATGGTGAGACCGCACCTTGAATACTGTGTACAATTCTGGTCGCCGCATCTCAAAAAAGATATAATTGCGATGGAGAAGGTACAGAGAAGGGCTACCAAAATGATAAGGGGAATGGAACAACTCCCCTATGAGGAAAGACTAAAGAGGTTAGGACTTTTCAGCTTGGAGAAGAGACGACTGAGGGGGGATATGATAGAGGTGTTTAAAATCATGAAAGGTCTAGAATGGGTAGATGTGAATCGGTTATTTACTCTTTCGGATAGTAGAAAGACTAGGGGACACTCCATGAAGTTAGCATGGGGCACATTTAAAACTAATCGGAGAAAGTTCTTTTTTACTCAACTCACAATTAAACTCTGGAATTTGTTGCCAGAGAATGTGGTTCGTGCAGTTAGTATAGCTGTGTTTAAAAAAGGATTGGATAAGTTCTTGGAGGAGAAGTCCATTACCTGCTATTAAGTTCACTTAGAGAATAGCCACTGACATTAGCAATGGTAACATGGAATAGACTTAGTTTTTGGGTACTTGCCAGGTTCTTATGGCCTGGATTGGCCACTGTTGGAAACAGGATGCTGGGCTTGATGGACCCTTGGTCTGACCCAGTATGGCATTTTCTTATGTTCTTATGTTCTTACAAAATGAATTTAAACTAAAATATTTGTCTCATTTGTTCATGTTTTCTATTCAAGTCTATGGCCCATTGAAATGTGCAGCTGTGAGACTGGCAACTATAGCCACCAACTATTTCCTAGGTGAAGGAGCTGCCAAGCTGGACCTGATTGAGAGAAGTAGGAAAGAGCACAGGATGGAGGACCAATTCAAGTGAAGCATTTTTTTTTTTTTAAGTAGGCTATACCTGGCATCGATCATGAACCTAACATCCTGCCATTGGAAGGTCTCAGCATTGTCTTGTCTTTTCAGAAGCTCTCTTAGAGTCAAAGATAAGTTTCTTGAAAAGGAGAGAAAGGAATTTTGGGCGTTGGAAAATAACTTTTTGATATCTTCACTGCAGTAGTCACAGTGCATTGCTTTCACTATGAGTCAGAGATGGAGGTGCTGCTACATTTTGTTTGTCCACTAGAGGAGGGTAAAGGGCGGTGCTAGTGAAAAACAAACAGTGATAGTGATTGCACAGGGTACCCTGCTTGACTGGCTGAGAAGGAACAGTACTAATGCCTTTTACGTCACAGTATTTTTTGTGAGTGTGTAAAAGTTGCTAATCTGCAGTGCACACACATTCACTGTTTATATGAGTATTTGTGTGTTTGAGATGGAGAAAGACATTTTTCAGCAGGGGCTCAAATTACTGCAAGTTCAAGGGGGATTACAAACCTAGAAGAAGTTGTGGAGGGGCAGTGATTGTTCCCGTTAATAAACCCAAGCTTAATCCAACAACTGAATTTCCCTATAATCACAATACACATTTCAGATTTAACTCAGGATTCTTACTATGGCCCTGGTCACTAGCCAGACTGAGACTGAGTTTATACCGTCAGTAAACTACTAACTTACAGGTGAATTATTAACTGGGGCACAGGCGTCCAAGTGTGCGCGGTTCCTGGCACGAGTACATGGACGCACCAATTTTATAACATGTGCACACCGACACCCGCATGTTGTAAAATCCACTGCCCGTGCGTGGGGGCCAACTTGTGTGTGCAATGGGGGAATTTTGTACAAATCACGTAGCAACACATTAGGGCCTTTCCCCAGTTCCCTTCCAGTCTTCTCCAATAAAGGAGTGGACAGGGAGGAACTTCCTAAACTCCCTACCTGCCCTGCCTGACTTTTTCTCTATCCTCCCCGACCCCTAAAACTCCTTTAACTAGGGTTTTTTTTGTTGCAAAACTTACCTGCTCTCCAGAGCAGCAGTAAGTATCATGGGCCGGCCGGCTGTCAGCATGTACTTCAGTGGGGCAGCGCCTAATTGTGCTATCCCGGCCCACCGATGCTCCGCCCACTCCCCTCCCATCCCCCGCCCACAGCCATCCCTTTTTCTTTGCATCCGATCCTTCTGGGCATACTGGGAGATAACAGGCATAGCTGTAACAGTTTAAAAATGCATACTGTGTACTCACGGCCTGGCCATGCACGGTTCTCCCACTATTGGCGCATGCCGGACTTTTAAAATTATGCCGTTTGCTTGGCATCTTGATACTATGCTTGCTAAATCCTGAAATACACAGTCTGTCAGGTTATACAGGCACAAATGAGCAGAGTGAATAATCTTCCCTCACTAACAGGGATAATATATAGACAAATAGCCTATCAAGATGCAGTCACATTCCTGGAAGAATGTCTCCTGTTTTCTTCTCCAGATGATAACTTGTTAACAGGATCTCTTTCAGGACACTGGGCAGTATCAGGAACTCTGGGTCTTTGCAGAGTTTGTCATGCTGACCTCGCTCAGTTGAGCTCTTTGAGTGGAACATACGCTATGTTGTTTCTTGGTCTATTAACTCTCCTTTTAATATTACCAAACCGATAAGAAAAAGGTGCTGTGTGTTCTTAGGACTACTCTGAAATGACGGGTTTCTTAGATTTTATTCACTACTTCTAATCGTCATTTTATACGTCATTCTCTCTTCCATTTGGGACCACTAGCCCTGCACATTCTCTAAATGTAACACATTATGTCGAACAGCCAGAATTATAATAATAAAATATGCATCAGTATCAATAGTGGCATGTAAATAAAAGCAATTACATAACTATTATTTCAGTTAGCAAGTAAATACTACTGTAAACATGTGTGATCCTCAAAAGCTGAAAGTGCATTCTGTGTCTATAAACTAAATCTTGGTAAATGTCAGGTGTTCCCCAGCCTTCAGCTCTAGCCATGCTTCTTAGTTCTACTCCTCAAAGACAAGACTTTAACTCCCCAACTGCCAGCTTATTTGCTTTTACATCTAAGTGTTGTTCTTAATTTCTATCTAGGTTATTTATTTATTTATTTATTTATTTATATATTTATTTATTTTGAATTCTTCTATACCAACGTTCCTGTATGAAATACAGATCACACCGGTTTACAGTACAACAGAAACAGTCGCGGGTAGGCGTTACATTAAAACATTGAGTCTAACAGAGAGTCTAAGAGAATAAGAACATAATAACATTCGAGGGAACATGAGGGAGAACCATTATAATCATAGGTCAAGAAAGCGATGATAGCGCTTTTGTAGTTTTTTTAATATTTATGCAGATAAGTGGTTTTGTCTCAATTCACTCTTAAAAGCCCAACTCTGGAGCAGGGTTTCAAGATACACAGCTGTGCATCAGGGGTGCTAAATGTGCTCAGGTTTCTCATGAAACCCTGGTCCAGATGTTGGATGATGCCTCCATCTTGTATTTTGTATTTCTCCATGACCCTGAAGTATTCCAGGCTGCTTCTAATTAGATGAGGAAAAGGGATAGAGGCTGTGGCATAGTAAAATTTTCAGTGAACTCAAGCACAAAGCTACATCCTATAAAACTCAGAAAATATAGCCTGCTGGTCCATCTGGCTCCTGAACCCACACCTCTAGAGTGAGGAAGCTGCTGGTGTCATGTTTGTCATCCTAAATCACTTGTAAATAGGCCCAGAAATATAATAGATAAATAAAAAGAAAGTACTGACTGAGGCCATGGAGTAGGAAATGGCCAGAGTCTGTAAGATGCTGCGAGTTGGAGCCGTTGGGATGATGCAGGTCTTTGGAGGCCATGGGTGAACCAGAGAGCTATGAGGGGTATGGACCAGAGAGCTGTGAGGGGTATGGACCAGAGATCTGTGAGGGGTATGGTGCAGCGACTGAGGGTGGAGTAGGAGATGGCCAGAGTCTGTAAGGCGCAATTATCGACAACCATCTTAATCTAAAATCCTTCATCAAACAAACTACTAAAGACGGATTCTATAAACTTCAAGTACTTAAAAGAATCAAACCGCTCCTTCACATGCGAGACTTCAGAACGGTCCTTCAAGCAGTAATCTTTTCTAAGATAGACTACTGCAATTCCATCTTATTAGGTCTCCCTTCTGCTTCCATTAAACCCCTTCAGATGCTTCAGAATTCAGCTGCGAGAATTCTGACTAACACCAAGAGAAGAGACCACATCTCTCCTATTCTCAAGAACTTGCACTGGCTGCCAATACACTTTAGAATTATCCACAAATCCCTCACTATCATCTACAAGACTATCCATCACCAAGCATCCCTCAATCTTCAAATTCCACTCAGAAAGCACACATCCACCAGACCCATCAGAGAAGTCTACAAAGGATCACTCCTTGTTCCACAAACCAAAACCACTCACCACCTAACCTACAGAGACCGAGCCTTTTCCACAGCCGGACCTTCACTATGGAACTCTATTCCTCCCGATCTAAGACAAGAACCATGCCTTCCTACTTTCAGAAAAAGGCTTAAGACATGGCTATTTAAGCAAGCCTTCCCAGATCCATATTGAAAGACAGTAACATCTTATAAGACACTACACAATATTATGTAAATTATTAATGTAAATAATCCATCTTTACTACTCAACTATCTTACTCTAATTCTCTCCCCAGTTTTATGACCCTGTTGTAATGTAACTTTTATTTCTTTGCACTTGTTTATGTTCTGTTTTTGTGCACACCCTCTTGTTATTTGTAAACCGGCATGATGGGGTTCCTAATCTCGAATGCCGGTATAGAAAAATCTATAAATAAATAAATAAAATAAATAAATAAGATGATGCGAGTTGGAGCCATTGGGATGATGCAGGTCTCTGGGGGCCATGGGTGAACCAGAGAGCTGTGAGGAGTATGGTGCAGCGACTGAGGATGGCGCAGTCCGAGTGTTTGAGGGATAGCAGCGGTTGTAGTGTAGGGGGAGACGCAGTGCTGGGGATGGGTCAAGACCACGGTTGTAAAGGGAAAAGCTGCACCTGGATGTTGTGGTCCCGGCCCCCTCCCAATTTGTTGTGCTGCCTGGAGGAGAATGTCGAGGCACTGAGATCGGGCTCAGCCACCGCAGACTGCTGTTGCCATTACTGCCGTCAGAGTAGAGTTAAAAAAAAGAGAGAGAGAGAGAAAGCGGTGATTGAGTGAGACTCGCTAGGAAGAGACAGCCAGGGGTCGTGCTGCCCTTTCAAGCTGCTACTGCAGAGATGACTGGGGTAGAAGATTGATCTCACTGGGCCTGATCACTTCTGCTGCTCCTGTTGAGGGGCCCCAGGCCCAATCCCTCAAACACAAATCATGGCTGAAGCCTCGCACCATCTCGGACTGCTCCATCCTCAGTCACTGCACCAAATCCTTCACAGCTCTCTGGTTCACCCATGGCCTCCAGGGCCCTTCATCATTCAAAATGTTTCAACTCACAGCGTTTTCCACCCTTTGGCCCTCTCCTGTTCAATGGCCTCATGTCAGTACTTTCTTTTTATTTAACAACTATTTTTTTCTGGGCCCTTTTACACACTGCACAGAGAGAAATCCCCAGTGGCTGAGCAACTGCCAAAAACAGAAAAATGCAATTGGAGTGAACCCCAACAAAGTAGCCAATTAATATGTCTCCTGTGCTGAGCTTGCAAACTGCAAATCATCCCCAAAGGGTGGGGACAGCATGAACTAGGGCACAGTGCCTTCTGGCATCAGTCCCCGGGCATGTGGCCTTGGTGAGTCCACTCCCTAGTCATAGGCAGGGAAAAGCACAGGCACAACACACAGACTGATTCTCCACCAGAATACATAATCCCACTCCTGACCAGCCTCCAACAATGTAATTGCTTTACATGTTGGCAATCATCTCCAAACTGAAAAAGGAAAAGTGTGATAAGGATCCTGGTTTTCAGCCTATGATGCAAGCTGCACCTTTTTTTCATCTACTCATAGAATGCTGACTGACAATACTGGCAATTACTGTAGAGGGGCGATGATCAGCTCTATTGGCCTGCAAGTCTCATTCATGATATGGAAAGTACAATGGCCTACATGTAGTGAACCTATAGAGTATATGTCCAAGGACACCAAAGCACAATTAGTAATTTATTCATTGAATTTACATTCCACACAAACTAAAACAAATAACATACAAAAAGTGACGAAGAAATGGCAGAAATATTAAACGAATACTTCAGCTCTGTGTTCACTAAAGAAGACCCTGGAGAAGGACCATCTCTACACAACAAGAAACTGGAGGGAAGTGGAATAGATGAAAATCCTTTCACAGTAGAAAAAGTGTGGGAAGAGCTAAAGAACCTGAAAGTGGACAAAGCCATGGGGCCTGATGGTATTCATCCAAGGATATTGAGGGAGCTCAGAGATGTTCTGGCGGCTCCACTGTGTGACCTGTTCAATAGATCCCTAGAAACAGGAGTGGTGCCGAGTGATTGGAGAAAAGCGGTGGTGGTCCCGCTTCACAAGAGTGGCAACAGGGAGGAGGCTGGAAACTACAGACCGGTTAGCCTCACTTCGGTGGTGGGAAAAGTAATGGAGTCACTGCTGAAAGAGAGAATAGTGAACAATCTACAGTCCGGAGAATCGATGGACCAGAGGCAACATGGATTCACCAGGGGAAGATCCTGTCAGACAAATCTGATTGACTTTTTTGACTGGGTAACCAAGGAATTGGATCAAGGAAGAGCACTCGATATCATATACTTGGATTTCAGCAAAGCTTTTGATACGGTTCCGCACAGGAGACTGGTGAATAAAACGAGAAGCTTGGGAGTGAGTGCCGATGTGGTGACCTGGATTGCAAATTGGTTGACGGACAGAAGACAATGTGTGATGGTAAATGGAACCTACTCTGAGGAGAGAGCGGTTATAAGTGGTGTACCGCAAGGATCGGTGTTGGGACCGGTCCTGTTCAATATCTTTGTGAGCGACATTGTGGACGGGATTGAAGGTAAGGTTTGTCTTTTTGCGGATGACATTAAGATCTGCAACAGAGTGGACACGCCGGAAGGAGTGGAGAGAATGAGACGGGATCTAAGGAAACTGGAAGAGTGGTCGAAGACATGGCAGCTGAGATTCAATGCAAAGAAATGCAAAGTCATGCATATGGGGAGTGGAAATCCGAATGAAATGTATTCGATGGGGGGGGGGGGGGGGAAGGCTGATGTGCACGGAGCAGGAGAGGGACCTTGGGGTGATAGTATCTAATGATATGAAGTCTGCGAAACAATGCGACAAGGCGATAGCAAAAGCCAGAAGAATGCTGGGCTGCATAGAGAGAGGAATATCGAGTAAGAAAAGGGAAGTGATTATTCCCCTGTACAGGTCCTTGGTGAGGCCTCACCTGGAGTACTGTGTTCAGTTCTGGAGACCGTATCTTCAAAAAGACAAAGACAAGATGGAAGCGGTACAGAGAAGGGCGACCAGGAAGGTGGAGGATCTTCATCGGATGACTTACGAGGAGAGATTGAAGAATCTAAATATGTACACCCTGGAGGAGAGGAGGAGCAGAGGTGATATGATACAGACTTTCAGATACTTGAAAGGTTTTAATGATCCAAAGACAACGACAAACCTCTTCCGTAGGAAGAAAATCAGCAGAACCAGGGGTCACGATTTGAAGCTCCAGGGAGGAAGATTCAAAACCAATGTCAGGAAGTATTTCTTCACGGAGAGGGTGGTGGATGCCTGGAATGCCCTTCCGGAGGAAGTGGTGAAGACCAGAACTGTGAGGGACTTCAAAGGGGCGTGGGATAAACACTGTGGATCCATAAAGTCAAGAGACCGCCAATGTAGAGTGGGTGGCTCACCAGAACGATGGCTACTGCCCGGAGACAATACCCTTATTAAATAAACATACAGATGCTTACTGTGACTCCAACATCGCTCTAAGCTTCAACGGCAAGAGGAAATGTGGAAAAAAGGATTTGATATCACAAAGAGGGGAGTAGCTGGCTTGTTACGGCGGTTACTACCCCAAACCAAATAAGCCTAATACTTCACTTTCCAAGCATATACAGCATAGTTCTCTGCTTCAACGGCAGGGGAGAAGAAAAGAGGGTTCGCACTCACAAAGCGGGGAGTAGCTGGCTTATTACGGCGGTTACTACCCCAAACCAAATGTGCCTGATACTTCGCTTTCGATGCATATCCAGCATGGCTCTCTGCTTCATGGCATGGGAGAGGCTGATACATCAAGCATTTCCAGCATAGCTCTCTGCTTCAACAGCAGGGGAATAAGAAAAGCTGAGGCTTCACGCATATCCAGAATAGCTTCAACTGCAGGGGAGAAGAAAAAAAAAAAAAAAAAAAGGATTCGCACTCACAGAGCAGGGAGTAGCTGGCTTGTTACGGCGGTTACTACCCTAAACTAAAAGGGCCTGATACTTCACTTTCAATGCATAACCAGCATGGCTCTCCGCTTCAACGGCAGGAGAGAAGAAAAACAACCAATAGGGGCTGTATGACATAGTCTGGGTAAAGGGAATAAACATGGGTGTAGCTTGCTTATTGCAGCAGTTACTACCCCTACTACCCCTAACTAATCAAGCTAGGTATTTCACTTGGATGCAGCTCCATCACTGCTCTCTACATTAATGGTGGGGGTGGAAGGGAAATAGAACCAAGAGTTAAGAGAAAATGATAAGTATGAGAGAAAAAAATGTGTGAAGCTTGCTGGGCAGACTAGATGGGCCATTTGGTCTTCTTCTGCCGTCATTTCTATGTTTCTATGTTTCTATGTTACAGTTAAAACATAAAACTGCATCATAAAATCACCAAACTAAACACATTATCACCTATCATTAGTTTACAGTCACTCCAGATGAGACTTCCTGGTGAAGAACCACCAAATATTGTGTCCAATAGGAAAGACAAGCTGGCTAAGAGATTCACATGCACCAGCGGGACAAAATGGCCACTGGGGCATCTTTTAAAACTCCTGACAAGCCCTTTTATCTAATACTAGCAGTACCCGGCCACACGTTGCAGTGGCAGAGTCAGGTTCTTTACCCTCCCTCCCCCTTCCCCTTGCTCATTTACCTCAGTCACTCACCCTCCTCCCACTTGGTCACTCACCCCCCCTTCCCTCCCCTGTCCCCACTCCAATGCTTTCCCCTCCCACTCACCTCTCCCCTCATTCTCCCTCCCTTGACACTCACCTCCCCCTTCATTCTCCCTCCCCTCACTGTCACCTCCCCCCGCCTACTGCCTACCCTTCAGATCAGAAAACCTTTGTCTTTCTATTTCTGTGGGAACCCCCCACCCCAAACCCCCCCAATCCCAACCCTTTAAATCAAATAATAACCCCCCACCCTCCTACCCCCTCCCAAGACCTGGGAAATTAAAATTGTTGGTGCTACATGTGGTCTGTGAGGAGGGTGGTGGGTGCATTTTATCTGTAAAGGAAATAGTTATCTTCCGGCAAAAAAAGTGTGCAAATGTGTTAAAATGGAAGTGAAACGTGGACCTGGACTGACGAAATGATTAGTGTAGCGTGTGTTAGTGTAAGGTGTAACAGATGGCGCTTACGTCCAGCAGATGTCACTGTTTTCTCAAAAAAAAATTTAAACCTATTTTACCTGTCACAGGTGTGACATATCTGTAATGTAAGTACAAAAGAACCTTTCTGTATGCGAAATGAAGGTTGTGTCCAAATTTGAAAGCAATTGGTTCAGTGGTTTCTGAGATTAGCGATTTTGTCCAAACTATTTAACATTTTTATTTATATAGATTATCTATCCAGCACACAGTCATTCACAATCAGCTTCCCAATGCCCTTTGATGGCTGCTGTACCATCCAATACACTTTCACAAACATTGGTCTGTCCACCATGCTATTATTTAAACTCATCCATCCATAAAATGATGAATCATACTCAGTGGGCTAACACACTCTTACTTGGACTTATTTCTCAAGCACACTCTCAAAACAAATTCCAACAAGAACATAAGTTCAGTTCACATTCACTACGCAAAACTTCTTGATGTGAGAGTGACAGAAAAGCTAATGCCCGCTATTAGGGATGTGAATCGTGTCCTCGATCGTCTTAACGATCGATTTTGGCTGGGAGGGGGAGGGAATCGTATTGTTGCCGTTTGGGGGGGTAAAATATCGTGAAAAATCGTGAAAAATTAAAAATCTAAAAATCGCAAAACCGGCACATTAAAACCCCCTAAAACCCACCCCGACCCTTTAAATTAAATCCCCCACCCTCCCGAACCCCCCCCAAATGAGTTAAATAACCTGCGGGTCCAGCGGCGGTCCGGAACGGCAGCGGTCCGGAACGGGCTCCTGCTCCTGAATCTTGTTGTCTTCAGCTGGCGCCATTTTCCAAAATGGCGCCGAAAAATGGCGGCGGCCATAGACGAACACGATTGGACGGCAGGAGGTCCTTCCGGACCCCCGCTGGACTTTTGGCAAGTCTCGTGGGGGTCAGGAGGCCCCCCACAAGCTGGCCAAAAGTTCCTGGAGGTCCAGCGGGGGTCAGGGAGCGATTTCCCGCCGCAAATCGTTTTCGTACGGAAAATGGCGCCAGCAGGAGATCGACTGCAGGAGGTCGTTCAGCGAGGGTTCCGGCGCCTCGCTGAACAACCTCCTGCAGTCGATCTCCTGCCGGCACCATTTTCCGTACGAAAACGATTCGCGGCGGGAAATCGCTCCCTGACCCCCGCTGGACCTCCAGGAACTTTTGGCCAGCTTGTGGGGGGCCTCCTGACCCCCACGAGACTTGCCAAAAGTCCAGCGGGGGTCCGGAAGGACCTCCTGCCGTCCAATCGTGTTCGTCTATGGCCGCCGCCATTTTTCGGCGCCATTTTCCAAAATGGCGCCGGCTGAAGACAACAAGATTCAGGAGCAGGAGCCCGTTCCGGACCGCTGCCGTTCCGGACCGCCGCTGGACCAGCAGGTTATTTAACTCATTTGGGGGGGGGTTCGGGAGGGTGGGGGATTTAATTTAAAGGGTCGGGGTGGGTTTTAGGGGGTTTTAGTGTGCCGGCTCACGATTCTAACAATTTATAACGATAAATCGTTAGAATCTCTATTGTATTGTGTTCCATAACGGTTTAAGACGATATTAAAATTATCGGACGATAATTTTAATCGTCCTAAAACGATTCACATCCCTACCCGCTATGCCTGAGGTGGGTGAGGGGAAAGAAATGTAAGCATCAGTGTATAAATGGAAGATAAAGAGTAGACAGTACCAAGAGTGTAGAGTCACTGTGCTGTAGGTCACCTTCTTGGGCTGAGGTCAAGTACATTTTAACTAATATGCAGTGAAATGGGAACTATGAAAGGGACTGGAGACTTGTAACCTCTGATGTCCTGGGTGGAGTGGGAAATGTTGGAGAGATATAGGACTCAAGCCATGTAAACCTCATTTATACAGCTTTCTAGAGAAACAACTCCCTTCTTTACCTATGATTTTAAAAAGTGGAAATCTTTTAGCTGCCGACTGCAATAAGCATCTTTCACCCATACATGATTCTAAAAATGTGTTTGATTGAAATGCACACTAAACACAGTTCAGAAATACAAGCACACTTATAAATTATAGTCTAAAGATTACAATTGAAACCAGTTGTAAGATGTTAAATAGTTCTAATGATGAAAATCATTGCAAAGAAATTACAGAAGAGAACATTTTGATGAGTTGCACTCAACCATAGAAAGTTCAGAAAAATGCAGAACTTGAATGTGGCATCTATTAAGTAATCCAAATTTAAAAAAATTATTATATCTTCATGCAATATTTTAAGAGGTTTTTTTATAAACGTATTCAAATCTTCCATCAGAAGGATCCACAGCAATGGGAAGTTTAAAGAAACAAAATGTTTAAGATTTATTGGTCAAGAAGTCTGCTGAGCTGTTTTGCTTATTTAAAATTAGTTTTTCCATTTCTCATTAAAAATTTAATTTAAAAAAATATAATTCATGGCCTTACCATTTGAGTTTATTGCTTGTTAAAAGGTGGTATTTTTTTATTTATTACAAACATTTATTAATCGTCTTACTGTTAATAATACCCAAAGTGAAGTACAAGATAACATATAATATAAAACAATTGTTTAAAACAAATAAAACACATTCTTCAGCTATCAAAGACAGCTAATATTATCACCAGGAAGCTTTTTACAAGCTCGTATCTTATATCTATGACATGACACTAATTTCCCTCGCTCAACCTAAAATAGTGAGCATCATTCATGTTTTCAGCTTTTTACATAATTATTAATAGTAGTACAGTCATGACCTAATATTACGTTTCCTGCTTTAGTACAGAAATTTACATAACGTTATGATGACTAACCAATGGCAGGACAGTTTCCAGTGGCAAATTTCTGTACCAAATGCATGATTATGTCCTGTTTTGTTTTTTGCATTGAATGTTAATTGTCAAATATTCAACCACTGCCCAAATTTTCCTAGATCACATCTCATTCTGTCTATTCCCTCTGGGATGTGCACTAGGTTTCTGATCTTATTGTCATCTGCAAAGAGGCACGGCTTTCTTTCTAACACCTCTGCAATATCATTCACAAAAGTTTTAAACAGAGGCGACCCTGGGACCAAGCCCTGAAGCACACTGCTGCATGCCCTGCTTTCTTCAAACTAAATTCAATTTACCACTGCCCTCTGTCATCTACCAGTTCCTACTCCAGTCCACACCATGGGACACACTCCACCGCTGCTCAGGTTATTTTTTAGTCTCCTGTGCAGGACTGGATCAAGAGCTTTGCTGAAATCCAAGCAAATCACATCCAGCTCATGTCCTTGATCTAATTTTCTCATCACCCAAGCAAGGATCAGCTTCATTGACACAACCTCTGTCTCTCTCTGGTAAAACCATACTGCCCCGGGTCCTGCAGTCAACTGGATTCTCGATTCTTAATGATTAATACCTTTGTTAGAGTTTACATTAGTTTTACCAGTTCTAGGGTTTGACAAGGCCAAAAGAATCACAAACTTTAAGCCATGATCCAGTGGTGTGACTGTATATTCTATTTTGACATCAGTCACTAAAATCTGAATTACTCATTGCAACTTTCAGTATCAATCCTGACACAAAACGAAATATTATCATTTAGGAGAGACTTATTTTCAAAAAGATGAATTTTAAAAGCCCAGCATGCACATTAATTAACTCATCAACCATATATTAAAAAGCACCCAGTTACATGTGGAAATGCTGTAGTGCACACATCTCACAACTTTTCAAAGAAGGGTGTAGTCTGGGAGGGGCATGGGTATGACAGGCTCTAGCCAAGAAATGCATTTACACTTACATACCCAGCATGCACCAGGGTCTCCTGCCATGTAACTTCACTTCTGCTATGCATGGCTTGTAAGTTTTTAAAAAAATTGAGCCAACGTCTAAAGGACTTAGCTTTAACTGGGTGGTGGATGAACTGATCAACTGGTAATGACGTGTGCGATCGCTCCTTTTAAAATTTCAAAGCTGATGCGTGAGCAGTTAAAATTTGGCGCATATGTGTAAATGGCCACGCTATTTTATAACATGCACACATATTCATATGCAAATTAAAAAATATCCACATCCCTGGGTGCAGGCTGAATCATGCATGCAAATGTGCGCCCATGCACTGGTTTGAAAATTACCGTCTAAGTTTTGATAATAAGATTTTGAAATCATGATTCTAGATTTTGATCATAATAACCATTCAAAATCACACCCCTTGAAATGCTGGAAATAATTTGTGGTTTACTCTAGACTTTGGATTTAATTTGCCTAAGAGATGCATGTCCAATATAAATTCCATTGAAATTTTGCCTCTTGTAGGTCCATGCAGTATGAATAATTATAAATTATATTAGAAAATTCAGTTTTACTTTTGGAAAATGATATATAATATTAGAGTTTAACAATACCTAGTATATACTGACTACGAATGATATTAAGTTGGTCTATAGCAAGTTATTTTATCAATACTTTTGCCTTCTAAGAATGTATTCCCTGTCACTGAGCTATGCACATAAATGAAATCTACTTATACAAATTAAAAGCAATTCACAAATAATAAATAAATATATCACTTTGAATTGACTTACAGTGTGCGTTCATGTGATGAACAGTAGCTGCTTCTCAAATGCTAATAATGAATCAGCAAAGTTATAAAGATGGTCAAAGCATTTGGGAACTGATCATTGGAAAACAGGGAATTCACAGAGGGGGTAATTTTCAAAAGGAGTTACACATGTAAATGTAACTACTATTGTAGCAATTTTCAAAAGCCATTTACTGGAGTAAAGTGCACTTACACAAGTAAATCCTATGGACAATTCAATGGCATATATTATAGCAATTTTCAAAAGCCCACTTACTCAAGTAAAGTGCATTTACTCGAGTAAAACCCTGTTTTACTCGAGTAAATGCTTTTTAAAATCAGGCCCAGAGCGAGAGTAACTCAGTCAGACAAACTTTTGAGATATGAATAACTTTTTTTTTCGTGTTTACTTTTAAAGAATGTGAACATAAATTGGCTGTTTGATAAGGCAAAAGCTGAATCAATTATAAACTTTTATTAAAAGTCTGCAGTATAGAATTATTTGAATTTTGCTGTTGTCAACATTTCCTATTTTGTTTCAAAATATTTTCAAACTCAAAAATATGAAAGTGGCACCGGCTGGCCCTGTAAACCTGCCATCTAGATCACACACTGTGGCGCTGGAATTAGGGCTGAGATCAGAACCCAGCATCGGGTACCTGTAGTTGGGATTATTTTTTCCCCTATGTGCATCACTTTATACTTTTCCACATTAAATTTCATCTGTCTCCTACTCTCACAAGGCTCTTCTGCAGTTCAACACAACCAACTAGGGGTGTGCATTTGTTCCCTACGAATTGGAAATCTGCAACGTATAGGGCCTTATTCGTGGGGAAGCAAAATGTATCATGATTCCCCATGAATACAACGAATCTCGACAAATAATTTGGCCACCTAAAGGACCCAGTTTAAACAAATCCCCCACCCTCCTGCCCCCCCCCCCCCCCAAGACTTACCAAAACTCCCTGGTGGTCCAGCGGGGGGGTCCGGGAGCCATCCCCTGCACTCACACCCTCGGCTGCCGGTTTCAAAATGGCACCGATAGCCCCTGTGACATAGTAGGTCAAAGGCTATAGGCGCCATTTTGAAACCGGCAGCCGAGGGTGTGAGTGCAGGGGATGACTCCCGGACCCCCCGCTGGACCACCAGGGAGTTTTGGTAAGTCTTGGGGCAGTCAGGAGGGTGGGGGGTTGTAGTTAATTTAATTTTAGCGGGGAAACGAATAGAAATTAACGTATAAACGGATCGGGGAGCACCCTTTGCGAATGCAACGTATCTGTCCCCCGACGAATACGAATCCAGAATGCAACGTATGGCGTCCCTCTGCACATCCCTAGCATGCATACCTTCCTCACTTGTCCTTGTGAATTGATTAGACCATTTCAAAGCAGATGGAACAGGAAAGTTAGGAGGAGAACAGGTAGTGGCTGAAAGAGGCCACTCAGCTGGCTGATAGTCACATCTTCCTGCCTCTCACAATGCAGCAACATTTTTCTTCCCCCCTTCCTCCTCAGGTGAATGTTGCTTAGGATGCATGAATCCCACTCTATTAGAAGTGAAGTTTCAAAGTTATTGTGTGCTTACAATTAGCATATTTGCCCACAAATAGTTTATACACACGAACGTGCTATTTTTTAACTGGAAAGGTATGCACATATTTTCAGAACTTTCGCAGAAAAAGGGGTGGTCTAAGGGCCATGGGGCATGGCCAAGAGGTACTCATGCAAGTTTCTATTTTGTGAGAATCTTACACAACTACAATTGGCAAATTTGTTGCCACCTTGGCCTTGGTTTGCCAGCAGTTAAGTGATGGCTCAGATGACTGACATTTTTTTCTACTTGTGTCAGCCCCATGGTAACACTTGATTATTACGACCTCTGGAACACAACCTGGCCTTGCTTTGTATGATCACAATTAGTCTGGGAAGGGGGTTGTTTCCTGTTCAGTTGGCTCCTCATCCCTTCAAGATGAACTTTAAAAGCACAGTATCTTTGTATCTTGATATGGTGTGCGTTGTACGGATTTTACAAGGTGCCTGCATACTTTCGTATCTTCTGGTATGCACACATTTTTTTTTAAAGGGGCAGAGTGTGGGCAAGGTCTGGGGGGCATAGGTGGGGCATGAACATTCTAGGACTTTAATATGTAATGTGTGCATATTTAAATGCAGAAGCGCACACCGGGGTCCTCTGCCACATAACTTTACTATTGATATGGATGGCGTATAAATAATAAAAGAAAAAATAAGGCTAGTCAGCAGAATCTTAAGGGTTGGAGCTAATGGGAAAAGTGAGGCTCAGGCTAATAACCTAGGGGCTATTGGAAGTCCTATCTTTCAACTGGGTGAATTGGGAACAAACTGGGAAAAACTGGTTATGGATTGGTGTGTGTCCCTTATAAAATTCCCTCACTTATGTGGTTGAAATGGCATTTGTACACACATGCTTGCATCCATATAACATTGTAAGCACATGTATATGCATCCAGGCTATTTTATACCATGCGTGGATATACATGCATATATTATAAAAAGGCCACGTCAGCCAGCATATGCGGACATGTGCACCCACGAGGATGTTTAAAAGTTAACATTTTATTATTATATTATATAGCATGCATATATATATATTAGGAAGGTTCAGGTATAGCTGATCATCCTATTTTTACTAATAAAGCTGCTGCCGAATGATATTCCATTTGATTTCTGTTTTCACTATGTGTGTTTGTGTGTGCTTTCCATTAAGACTGAGCAAATCCCACTTTCTTCCATACATGTTGGGTTGGTCAAGGCTGCCCTGGTTATTATGCATTGAAAGGTTATAGCTTGCAATTCTTTCAGCTTTACAGTTTATAGAATGAGTGGTTGGTTGATCAGTTGAACACTGCTTGAATGCTGGTACATGATGATAAACATTAGCTTGCACATTAAGATCCTCATGTGCACCCTGGAAATTAAAATCAGGTGACCACCCCTTCGGGGGCTGGCACAATTTGAAAAATAAAGGTCGGAGGGGTTAGGTAGCGCTGGGGGGTGAGTTAGTTAGGGGAAGGGAGGGGAAGGTGGTGGGGGGGGGGGGGGGTGGAAGGAAAGTTCCCTTCGAGGCTGCTCCTATTTTGAAGCAGCCTCGGAGGGAACAGGGAAAACCATCAGGTAGGGGGGTTCTAGATAGGGCCGGGGGGGTGGGTTAGGTAGGGGAAGGGAGGGGAAGGTGCGGGGGGTGGAAGGGAATGGGCAGTGCACGCAGGGCTCGGCGCGCGCAAGTTGCTCAAGTGAGCACCCCCTTGTGTGCGCTGATCCCAGATTTTATAACATGCACACAATGTTACAAAATTAGCTTCCCTTTGACCACTATTTAATATCAACTTTGGACTAGTGTTAATTTCACTTAAGACTGTTGTAAATAATTTAATCTTTTTATGTAAGGTTAAACAGTTTTCCATCCATCAGTTTCAATGGCTGTCACTACCTTCCTCCCACACATCCCTTCCTCTCCCCTCCCCCCTCTACACTCCCTGCTCTCCTTACCATAATTTATCCTCATCAACAAGCCATTTATGTACATATGTTATATACTATAGTCTAATGTTCCATGTACTCCTGTTAGTTCTGTTACAACTTGTTATATTTATTACCATGTTATAATGTAAAATATTCTTGTTATATTTATTACCATGTTATAATGTAAAATATTCTTATATCTATTTAATACCATGTTATAATGTAAAATAGGGCTGTTACCACCCTATTCCTTTAGTTATCTGGAAACCGATGTGATATCTCGATCGAATGTCGGTATACAAAATAAATAAATAAATAAATAAATAAAAATAAGTGTCTATTTCTCATAGAATTTGCATGATTTTTCTTCAGTTCGGTCTGGTGTCTAAAGAAACATACTTTTATAGAAATGGAAGGTAACTAGACAGAAGAGATGCAAGTTACTCTTATCTTTAAGAATCCTTGTAAGACGATAGTGAGATTGGAAAGCAGAGACTTTGACTGTGATTAGTGAGTTTTCTTGGTACTTATTTGCAGGTTTCCATTATTGTCACAGGTTGCTGGCACAGCCAATGGGCATTTGCCAAATTTCAAAGCAGATGGATGTGTGGAATGGAGAGAAATGATCAAGTGATGGTCTCATGGAATAAAGAGAACACGAACCAAATAAGCCATATAATGACTTTGAGAAGAAGACACTTGATAATGTTTAATGCAGCAAAATTTAGGATTATGTGTGTGTGTGTGTGGGGGGGAGGTTATAGGAAAAAAAATATGGAAATATTAGATCCTGAATGCTTAAAAATCAGAATGAATATTTAAAAAAAAACATTAAAAAGTGACCCTACAAATTTATGGTGTAACAAGACAATGGTAAAAATGATCAGGAAAGAAATAGATTTAAGTCTCAGTGATCTGTGAGGTAAAGGAACGGGATGTTTTTGGAAAATTTGAAAACTTCCCAGCAATCCCAGCTCTTTTAGAATGCAAGAAACAAAGTGGTGAATATTCAAACATTTGCAGAGCATGTAAGATAACCAGATACCTTTAGCCATAATTGTATCCACAGATAAACAGCTAAGGGATTCATTTACTAAGCATTTTTAACCATAGGCACAGAACCGGAGGAAAGCCTTAAAGGTGAATTAAAAAAAAACTGGTGCACACAACAATCAGGAGATGTGCACACATGTGCCCACTGGGTTTCAGAAAGGGTGGGGTCTGGGCAGGGTCTGGGTGCTGCAGATGGGACCAAGAGATGTGCACTTATAGACCTACGCGCCGGGGCATGGACTCAGGTCTGCTGCTGTGTAAGTTTACATCTGCTATGGGGCAGGTGTAGGTAAAAAAGGAAAACTGTTTCAGAGATGTTTAATCGGTCTAGGGTAAGTGGCGGATGTGCAGGTTCTTAAACCAGGGGGATTTGGAGGACCTACCTCTTAACTGGCTGAAGTGGTGGAAGTAATGGCATGGACATGCACCCATTTGAAAATACCTTAACTTACGTGGTAGACTCAGGGGTAGATTTTCAAAGGGGTACGCGCATAAGATATGCGTGTACCCCCCGAAAACCTACCCCAAACACCCCCTGCGCGCGCCGAGCCTGTTTTGCATAGGCTTGGCGGTGCGCGCAAGCCCCAGGATGTGCATAAGTCCTGGGGCTTGCGAAAAGGGGCAGTCAGGGGTGTGGCCAGGGGGCATGGTTTCGGATCGGGGGCGTGTTCTGGGGTGTGTGGGCGGTCCGGGGACGTGGCCGAGTGCCCCGACACAGTGGCCTGTGTCGGGACCTGCCATGCCGGCACGCTTAAGTTACTACTGCCCGGAGGCAGTAGTAACTTTTCAGATAAAGGTAGGGGGGGTTCTAGATAGGGCCGGGTGGGGGGGGGGATTAGGTAGGGGAAGGGAGGGGAAGGTGCGGGTGGTGGAAGGGAACGGGCAGCGCATGCAGGGCTCGGCACACGCAAGTTGCACAAATGTGCACCCCCTTGCGCGCGCCAACCCCGGATTTTATAAGATGCGCGCGGCTACGCGCGCATCTTATAAAATCCGGCGTACTTTTGTTCGCTCCTGGTTCGTGAACAAAAGTATGCACGTGCGTAGAATTATAAAATCTACCCCTCAGGTTTTAAATGCCCAGTGGCATGCCAATTTAAAATTTGGTTCACATGGGCAACTGTGCATGTTATAAAATCACCTCGACCCTGGGCACATACACAAATGCACACACGCCAATATGCACCCGTGCACTCGTTTCAAAGTTACTGTTCCCATAATCTGGGCCACAACTGAAAAATTAACGTAAGTGATGTTAGTGCCCTGGGGACACTGGATTGATTTAAAAGTAAATTGAGACATCTAAAGACTAAAGAACTAACATTTTATTTAGATGTCATCCTGAAGAAATGGTTCTGAAAGTTTATTCAGGCTACATGACAAATGAGGTCCAAAGTACAGCAACAAGTGTTGAGGTTCATCGTTGGACTGTTCTCCATGAAGCTGCCCACTTTGGATTTTTAAAGGTAATTTTTCCAATAATTTTGTGCCAATGTCTTTTCCACCGGGGACTTAAAGATACGTTAAGTGTTTTGAATGAAACTCTGTTTTGGTTTCCCTTTTTTTTCCTCCTTTTTTGTGTTTTGGTTTTCTGATGGTTTTTTATTGAAGGGGTTTGGATGAGATGTGATGTCTGAGGAGTGAATGGTTTTGGCGAGTATGAAGAGTGAGAACTTAGAATGGGATTTGAAATACAAGGCTTATGAATATTTATATTTGTATACTTTCTGAAAATTTATGTTCTTGAAAAGGGTTTATATAGATTAAAGTGTTTATTAAAGCATTTGTATAGTTACGTTTTCAGTGGGCTGCTATTTGATAATTGTTATTAGTAAACATTGAAGAAAACAAAATTGGTGGGGAAAAACCACCTAAAAACAAAACAAAAATGTTCCTTCTGTACACCCTCTGCTAACAAAGATGAAATAATCAGGAGCTGACATACTATATGCAGAGTTTCCACTGCTGACTTCTCAATCACTGGATGTGAATTAGACACAAATGTCATCTCATGACACTGGAGAAAATGGTGGTTTCTGAGCTATAAGCTCACTGTGGTCCTAATGTTGTAACATTGATGTTGAAGGTTATGAGTACATGAGTAATATTGCCATAGTCAGAAATATCTTCCTGATTTCTCTGTTTGGTTACATCATGGGAACATAAGAGCTGCAATTCTGGGTCAGACCAAGGGTCCATAAAGCCCAGTATTCTGTTTCCAATAGTTGCCAATCCAAGTCACAAGTACCTGGCAAGTACCCAAATGTTAAATAAATCTCAAGCTACTATTGCTTATTTATTAATAGCAGTTTATGGATTTTCCTCTAGGAAGTTATCCAAACCTTTTTAAAACCCAACTTCTGTAACCACATCCTCTGGCAATGAATTCCAGAGCTTAACTATGCACTGTGAAAAAGAATTTTTCATGGAGTGCCACCTAGTCCTTCTGTTATCTTAGAGAGTAAATAACTGATTTAAATTAACTTGATAAAGTCCTTTCATGATTTGAAGATGTCTATCATATCCCACTTCAGTTGTCTCTTATCCAAACTGAACAGCCCTAACTTCTTTAGCCTTTCCTCATGGGACAGCTGTTTCATGCCACTTATCATTTTGGAAGCCCATCTCTGCACTTTCTCCAGTGCAACTATATCTTTTTTTAGATGCAGCGACCAGAATTATAAACAGAATTCAAGGTGCAGTCTCACCATGGAGTGATAAAGAGGCATTATGACATACTTCGTTTTATTCGCCATTCCCTTCCTAATAATTCCTAACATTCTGTTTGCTTTTTTGATCGCCACAGCACACAGAGCTGCTTATTTCAATGTATTATCTACTATGACTCCTAGATCTCATTCCTGGGTAGTAGCACCTAATATGGAACCTAACATTGTGTAACTATAGCATGGGTTATTTTTCCCTATATGCATCACTTTGTACTTGTCCACGTTAAATTTCATCTGCCATTTGGAAGCCCAATTTTCCAGTCTCTTAAGGTCTTCCTGCAATTTATCACAATCCACTTGAGATTTAACAACTCTGCATAATTTTGTGTCATCCACAAATTTGATCACCTCACTCATTGTACCCCTTTCCAGATCATTTATAAATATATTAAAAAGCACCTGTCCATCATGAAATTCTGAGCTGGATCTCATCAGACGTCCATCAAGCTAGGTTTTGATTTGGGCCTCCCTGGATTTGACTGAGACAAACATCTGCCATGGTTGAGTTTTGTAGTTTTATGTTCTGGCTTTGCAATCTGAATAACTCATTTCAGTTTCTGTTATAACCCTGACATTGAATTAAAAAACACAGACTGTTTATGAGAGGCATGTTTCTTGTATTTTGAAATCATGATCATAAGTTTTAATTACAGTATGAATTTAAAATCAACAAAAATATCCATCTTCCCCTCAAATCCCATAAAAATGGGAGGCAACATTTTGTAAGGCACCTCAAATCAATGTACTTGAGTATGTTAATTTCCTGTATTTAAAAAAAAAAAAAATTGCCTTGCTGTTTGCTATACTTGTATGAGTTAAATAATTACCCAAGTGCCATGCCCATTCTCTATCTCTGGGTGGGTTTACATGCCCATGCCATACCCCATGCCACACCTTTTTCATGTGATGCGAGATGTCCATGCATCAGTACTTCTGTGTGCGTATGTGGAAAGTTTATAAACTTGAATGGACGTGCATGTGCTAGATCTGCATGCATTTTCGCTTCTTAGTGCACACATATCTTCTAAAATTCACCTTTAAAAGATTTTTTAAAAGACTAATAAATGAGGAAGATAACTTGGAATGACTTATAGTTTGCATTCTTGGGACAGACGGCTCCTTCTTCTACCAAGTCTTGCAGATTTCAAATTGGCCAGTTAATAAAGTTAGCCAACACTTCTGGGACCTGATCAATGGATTGATAGGGGCTTCACAGAGAAATGCACTACGAGGATTTTCTACAAATTGTTGGTCATGATTTACTTTGCTGCCTTTATAAAGACTGTGTTTAATTTAATAAAATCTGGATTGTTATCCTGCTTCATTGTTTAATAAATTAAAAATACCTTGGCAGTTAACAATATGAGGAGACGTAGTCTAGTGGTTAGAGCAGTGGGCTATGACACAGAAGACCAGAGTTCAACTCCTACTGTAGCTCCTTGTGACTTTGGGAAGTACTTTACCCTCCATTGCCTCAGATACAAGTTTAGATTGTAAACCCTCTAGGGATAGGAAAATTCCTACCATACCTGAATGTAATCCACATTGAAGTGCTGTGAAAAGTAGAATATAAAATTCTATATATGTATCACACCATCAATCAAAGTATACCATATAGTGACATATGATTCATGTATAAACCTTTATTTTAATTTCAAAAAGTATTACACTAGAACATCTTTTTAAATCTACTTTTCTACTTCAAATATACAGTAGGTATTAGGGGTGTGAATCGTGTGATCGATCGTCTTAATGATCGATTTGGGGGGGGAGGGAAATCTGATCGTCATGTTTGTTTTTTTGTTTTTTTTAAAGTCGCCCGTATGACATAGTGAGGGCAAAGGTAGCGCCGGCGCCATTTTGAAGATTGGCAAAACGGCCCGCGTGCAGGAGGTAACTCCCGGACCCCCGCTGAACTTTTGGCAAGTCTTGTAGGGGTCAGGAGGCCCCCCCAAGCTTGCCAAAAGTCCCTGGGGGTCCAGCGGGGGTCTGGGAGCGATCTCCTGTACTCGTGACGTCGGGTGCCAGGAACCAAAATGGCGCCGGCGCTACCTTTGCCCTGTCATATGATAAGGGCAAAGGGCCACCGGCGCCATTTCTATTAACGCAGCCATGGCCAGAGAGCGGGAGATCGTGCAGGGACTCCCCCCACTGGACTCCAGGTAATTTAAAACATTTTGGGGAGGTTCGGGAGGGTGGGGGATTGTTTTAAAGGGTCGGGGTGGGTTTTAGGGTTGTTTTGGTGTGCCGGTTTTCCCGCCCTCCCCCCTCCCCCGATTTACGATTTTTTGACGATAAATTGGGGGAATTGCTATTGTATCGCGGCTCTAACGATTTTTGACGATTTAAAATATATCTGACGATTGTTTTAAATCGTCAAAAAACGATTCACATCCCTAGGGTACATTTTGTACATCAGCATCCACTGTGCTAACTGGTCCAAAGTGCAAGGGTCAGTTATTAATGAGAGATTCTCCCACATTCCTCTAAGGGCCACTCAGGAGCCTCCTACACAATTCCTGACACCCTCATAAATAAATAAAGTCATTGCAAGGATAATCTAATCTCCTTCTAACTTTCCAGATAGTCAACCTACCTTGCTGCATTGTGCTGCTCTCTTTACCAGCAGGTGGAAAAGAAAAGCACAAATCTTCTGCTCTTTCCACTGTTTTCTGAATGATGCCACCTATTAACTCGTCACTATACATTAGGAGCCAGATCTTAAAATCTACATGCGGGCCTAGATTTGTTCGTGCAACCCGGCGTGAACAAATCTAGGCCCAATTTTATAACATGCACACGCTACCACGCGCATGTTATAAAATCTGGGCTCGGCGCGCGCAAGGGGGTGCATACTAGGGATCTGAATCGTGTGCCCAATCGTTTTAAAGATCGGGTTCGGCTGGAGGGAGAAAAAATCTGATCATTGGAGATGTGAATGGGAATCGGTTCCGATTCACGTTGTTAATTTTTTTTAGTGAGGCCCGACCCTTTAAAATTGACCCCTTACGTTCCCCCACCCTCCTGAACCCCCAAAAACCTTTTACGAGTACCTGGTGGTCCAGTGCAAAGTATGCAAAGTAGGCTCGGCGCGTGCAGGGGCAGATTTTCTCAGGTTACATGCGTATGTTACACACGTAGCCTTTGAAAATCTGCCCCCAAGTCTTTCCTCCCCATCTAAGGAAATGATTTGATTGCAAGCCATAGCCAGATCCCTCTCTCCATCAGTTCCCACCAGAGAGTGGGATCCATGGTCTACCAGGACCTTCATATCGATCTGGATCTCAGCCAGAGGGATATGCTCTCCCCTCAGGCAGACCTCTCACTTATGACTTCATCTGTTTATTATGAGAGGTAGATTTTAAAAGGTGCGCGCTGCTCCTGGCATGCACACATGAATGTGCACGTTACAAAACCTGTGGGCTGTGTGCACATGCGTGCCATATATTATAATCCATGTGTGTATGTGTGGGCGGCACACGCAGGGGGGGTTAGTAAATTATGTGTGACGACGAAATTGGGCCTTCTCCCGTTCCCTCCCAGTCCGCTCCAATTAACAAGCAAACTGAGAGGGAACTTCCCTAACCCCCTGCCTAAACTCCCTCCCTCTTCCGCTCTCCTCTCCTCCCCACCCCTAAACCCTTCTTATCTATGCATTTTTTGTTTTTGAACTTTCTTCAGCTGATGTAAGTTGCATGCACTGGCTGCCTGCCAGCATACAATGGTGCTGTCCCTGCCCCCCCGCTCCTCCCCATCCAGACCATGCCCTCCAGCCCACCCCCTTTTAAGGGCCCAGCACTTGTGCCCCTATCAGCAGTTAAGCGCATGGCCGGGCCCTTTAGAAAACCGGAACTTGCATGCATGGCCAATTTAATATTCAGCTGTATATGAATGAGTAACCATCTTTCTACCTCAGCACAACAAGGAACTGCTGAGACATTACCCATCACATGGGGCTCCCTGGAGATCTTCCAGTGGTGGTGGTAGTGGGGGGACTTGAATCACTCTTTTAGGGTCTGAAAGGTGGAATATAAATCAAATAGGAAACTAATTAAATAAATAAAATATGTTCCAGGAACACATCCCCAATACTTTGGGATGTTCCAAAATAAAAGTTTACTGAATAACTTACTGAAAGGAGATTCTTGAAAAATTGTATACTTGATCCACGTCACTTCTGCAGACTTCATCCTATAACGTGCTGTCGTAAAACAGACCTCATGATATAGGAGCATTTGTTTCTAGTCTGTTAAAAAAATATGCCTGTGGGAGTGCTTTAGGGGTGTGCATTCGTTTTGAACTTAAATGGAAAACGCAACTTATTTTTTTTTTTTGACTTAAAAAAAAGATGAGGCGTAAACGATCGGATTTCCAACTTATTCAACACAGCTATGTTGAATACGTTGGAAATCGCGATTGTTGATCTAAATACAAATTTAAACCCCTCACCCTCCTTAATCCCCCCCCCCCAAGACTTACCAAAGCTGGCCAAAAGTTCCGTGAGGGTCCGGGAGCGAACCCGAGGGGAATCACGTGATGCCGCGTCACTCTGACGTGGCGCCGACGTCACGTGATTCCCCTCGGGTTCGCTCCCGGAACCCTCGTTGGGCTCAAAAGGCACTTTTGGCCAGCTTGGGGGGGTCAGGAGGCCCCCCCAAGCTGGCCAAAAGTTCCTTTTGAGCCCAACGAGGGTTCCGGGAGCGAACCCGAGGGGAATCACGTGACGCCGCGTCACTCTGACGTGACGCCGACGTCACGTGCTCCTTGCAAAGGAGTTCAGGAATGGCGTCCTGACCCCGCTGGACCACCAGGGAGTTTTGGTAAGTCTTTGGGGGGGGGGGATTAAGGCGGGTGAGGGGTTTAAATTTTTATTTGCACATATGGACATAGACTCAACTTATGGAATTCTCCATAAGTCCATATTGACCGCAAATGGGACCCCCATTAGACTTATGGACTTATGAACTTAAACTTTTGGTCTGCACATCCCTAGAGTGCTTCCACTTATCCTGGCATGCTGTGCAATTCCAGGTTTGCTTTTAACTGGGTTATGGGTAGGCAGTTTTCAGGCCAATATTTTACTATAATTTAATTATTGGACTTATACCTCACACAGTTAATTTCACATTACCAGAGAACCTTCCATCTTCATCTAACAAAATTGTTGAATTTCCTGAAAATACTGGAAAGGCCTAATATTATTCACAAAAAATGCATTTGGAATGTAAGCAGGAAAAAATATCCTCAGAATTTAAAGCATAACAACAGGCAGAGATATCCTGAGAGATGGGAATGTGAAGATGCAGATTGGCTGAGGCACAGAGGAAATGATCAGAGTAGATGGATCTTTCTTGTGCTAGATTTCCTAGTTCTGCCTTAATAAAGGGGTAGATTTTCAAAGGGGTACGCGCGTAAGATACACGTTTACCTCCCGAAAACCTACCCCAAACCCCCCCTGCACGTGCCGAGCCTATTTTGCATAGGCTTGGCGGCGCGCGCAAGCCCCGGGACGCGCATAAGTCCTGGGGCTTGCAAAAAAGGGTGGTCGAGGGCGTGGCCAGGGGGCGCAGTTAGGGATTGTGTCGGGGCCTGTGTCGGGGTCTGCCGCGCCGGTGCGCGTAAGTTACTACTGCCTGGAGTTACTACTGCCTGGAGGCAGTAGTAGGCAGTAGTAACTTCTCTGATAAAGGTGGGGGGGTCTAGATAGGGCTGGGGGGTGTGTTAGGTAGGGGAAGGGAAGGGAATGTACGGGGGTAGAAAAAAAGTTCCCTCCGAGGCCGCACCCCCTTGCACCCGCCGACCTCGGATTTTATAAGATACATGCGGCTTCGAGCGTATCTTATAAAATCCAGCGTACTTTTGTTCGCACCTGCATATGTTTTTAAAATCTACCTCAAAATGTGTAAACATCATGCAAATGATTTCTACCTAAAGATATTCATAGCCCAAATTTCAATTCATCCAACTTGCATTTTCATTACATGCACTGTTCAGCTCAAAGGAATCAGTTGTTTACTGGGTCCTCAACTTTTGCCTTATTAAACAATCAAAGTATATCATATAGTGACATATGCTTCATGTATAAACCTTTATTTTAAAATAAAAAAGTTTTACAATAGAAAATCTTTTTAAATCTACTTTTTTACTTCAAATACAGAGTGGGAATACATAGAAACATAGAAATGACGGCAGAAGAAGACCAAACGGCCCATCCAGTCTGCCCAGCAAGCTTCACACACTTTTTTCTCTCATACTTATATATACATATATAAAGCTAACATATAATACTTAAAAAAACATTCATACTGCCATGCACACATATATATTTAAAACACATTTATAATCTTTTCTTTCGTATTGAAATTACTTTCTCCGTGCAAGTTATACAATCGGATGTACATGTGTGCGCACGGGGTAGCAGGCGAACATGTACGCCTGCGCGCACCTTTTTAAAATCTACCCCTTAATGTTTATCAGGAGGGATTGTTTTCTTGATCATGAATATTAATTTAGAAATTTAAAAATATAGACGAGTTTGGGTTTTACTAAATTTTCAGCAAATTTCATTTAGACTCTTCTTTTACAGCCCAGAATACTGATAAAACAAGAAACATCATTGGAGGGTTTATTCTAAGACTAATTATGACATTTCTAAGAGTTCTTGGTTCTTCTTTACTGTTTCCTGAATTTGACTTTTCTGAGGGCATTTTTCACATCTTGATTTCTCAGACTGTAAATTATGGGGTTTAGCATTGGAATTAAAACTGTGTAGAGTAAGGAGAACAGTTTGTCTAGATCTGGTGAATACATTGAGGGTGGTCTCAGGTACATACAGCTCAGAGACACACAGAAGACACTAACCACAATGAGGTGGGAAGAACAGGTGGAAAAGGCTTTGCTTCTCCTGTCTGTAGATTGGATTTTCAGAATGGTTTTTATGATACAGATATATGATATCAGGATTAATACAAAGGGCAGCAGAAGTATAATCATCCCTTCAATAAATATAAGGAATTCAAGGTCATACAGATCACTGCAGGAGAGTTTTATCAGAGCATTGGGGTCACAGAAGAAGTGGTTAATTAAATGGGAACTACAGAAAGAAAAATTAGATATCAAAACTTCTACAGGAACAGCTTCAAGAAAGCCAGCTATCCAGGAAGCAGCTATAAGCAAGGCACATATTTTCTTATTCATCATGAGCACATAATGCAAGGGGTGACAGATGGCCACATAGCGGTCATAGGCCATGATAGTGAGAAGTAAGAATTCTGTACCTGTGAAAATCAGGAAAAAGTAGAGTTGAGTCATACATAGAAAAAAGGAAATACATGTGCTCCCTGTGAAGAGGTTGTTCAGCAGTGTAGATAGTGTGACTGAAGTGCTACAAATATCTACGAGGGACAAGTTGGCAAGGAAGAAGTACATGGGTGTGTGGAGATGATGATCTGTCCACATTAAAGTTAAGAAGCCAAGGTTCCCCAGCACAGAGAGAAGGAAGGCCAGCAAAACTGTTACCGAAATGAAGAATTGCTGGTGTGAATGATCAGAAAATACCAGAAGAATGAATCCTATGATCGATGTCTCATTTTCCATCTTCATGGTTTCATTCATCTTAGTCTGTTGGGATATTACAGAGCAGAGACATAATCACTGAAATGAAATATAAAAAAGTATATTTTGTAGCATACCGCTAGTCACATGCATGCATTCAGTGCAGATAGGGGAGTATGAACTAATCAAAAGAAATGGCTTAGAAACTAAGGGCAAAACAAATTAGTTTTCAAAACATAAAAATGTTTTCAGAAAGTGAAGAGCAGGAATATAGAGGTGAAAGAGGTTGGGGAAGTAGATAAGGAGGTGAAGGCTCCTTCAACGTAAGCATTGGTTGAAGATGCTTTGGCAGGAAGAAAAATGTGACAGATGCATTCTCTATGTCACAGGAAACCAGAGGCTACTGGTGGAAGAAGCAGCAGGATTGGTTGTGACTCCCAAACCCCATCAACTGAAGAACATGTTATGACAGTGGACCCTTGTTTCGAGGTAGATGACTACCGTCGAAGGGCAAGGCCTCTTGGACTGAAGAGACTTTATTTATTTATTTATTTATTTAACAATTTTATATACCGAAATTCTTGTAAAAGGTTACAAATCAGTTCGGTTTACATTGAACAGTAACAGTGCTTCCGAAGAGAGCAATTACATTGAACAATAACAGTGCTTCAGAAGAGAGTAATTACATTGAACAGTAACAGTCCGGAATAAATTGAACAGTAATACATTGAACAGTAAATGCTTCCTAAAGAGCAATTCCATTGATTGGAAACAGAGCTTCAGAAGAGCAGATTAAGTTGAAGCAGTAACAGAGCATCAGAATAGAGTAATTACAATGATACTAGTAAACAAGTTATTCCAATATCATAAAACGAATCGTATAAATAAATAAGCCCGTGATATCAGAGACTCAAATCTTGGACTAAGAACAGACTACTGGGGATAAAGACAAGAATGGATTAAATAATACTAGGATCGAGGAACTGAGGTATACAACATGGTGTATCTGTAACATATAATAAGATGCTATCGGTGTGTCACTCTGCTACATAATAAGATGCTAAGAGAACATTGCTTGACTTGCTTGAAGACTTCACCCTGGAAGAACGCAACCCCCCCAGTAGGAGCCCGTAGGGGTACGGCCGCTGGGACTTAGGTGACTCCTCTGAAGACTGTAGAAGGTCTGGATGCAGGCGCCTCCTGCAGGTCATGGGTTCCAGACGGCTGGCGCCTCCAGCAGGTCGAGTCATTCTGAGGACGGAGTCAAAGAAGAGTCCAAAGCCGGTCCGAGAATCAATATACCAGCGGGATCTGAGTCCAGTGCAGGGGCAAAGCAGGAGAAGGGTCCAGCGCCGTACCTGGGTCAAGCCAGAAGAAGATCCAACGCCGTACCAGGATCAAGCCAGGAGAAGACACGTCCACCAGTCCAGAAGTCAGAAGCCAAGAATCAATCCACGGAGCAGGGGAGAAGAGCGGAGCGAAGAACGAAGAACCAGGAGCCAGGAACACACTCAGGCAGGTACCTTAATACCAAGGCAAGGACTGAATGCTCAGCCCTTGTCTTAAGTACAGGAAGCCAGGGGAGGAGCTTCAGGGGGAGCCATGACACTTCCTGTCATGGCTCCTTTAAGGATTTCCTTCAGCCGCGCATGCGGCTCTAAGAGCAGAGGGGGAGGAGCCGGGTCGCCGCGGAGCCACGCTGCTGAATCACTATGGCAGCGGCCGAGAAAGAAAGAAGCAGGGCTGCCTGCCCCCACAGGCACCCTCAACCCTACCCGGCGATCCGGGTGAGTTAGTTGTGCTGCGCCCGTCGGCCTTGCCTCAGTCGCGGTCGGCCACGGCCGGCGGCCATGACACCCGGTCCCGGTCACGGCCTGCCGCGGCCGATGCCGCTAACAGTACCCCCTCCTTTAGGCCTCCCCCTAGAAGGTTTGGGTTTACCAGGGTGTTTTGAATGAAAGTCTTTGAGCAACGATTTATCCAATATATTTTTTGCCGGTTCCCAAGAGTTCTCCTCAAGGCCAAATCCCTCCCAAGCCAGGAGGTACTCCCAAATGGTGCCCCGTTTCCGGACATCCAACACCTCATGCACTTGATAAATAGTCTCATCCACAGCCTGATGGTGCGCAGGCTCAGGCGGTTTCTGACTAGGCCACCTGAGGATCAATGGTTTTAGAAGAGACACATGGAAAGAATTGTGAATGCGCAATGAAGCAGGTAACCGAAGTTGGTAGGTTACTGGACCTAATTGTCTCAGTACTGGAAAAGGTCAAATATAATGAGGAGCCAGTCTCAGATGGATATGCCAGGTGCTGAGCCACACCTTCTCCCCGGGATGAAACTGAGGAGCCTGGCGTCAATGTGGATCAGCAAATTTCTTAGCGGAGCAGGCTGCTCTCTGTAGCATCTTTTGAGTATGAGCCCAAAATTGTTTAAATTGTGTAGCTGTTAACTGAGCTGCTGGCGATGGCACAGGTAGAGGTACAGGCAAGGGCAGACGGGGTTGACGACCGAAGACAATCTGAAAGGGGGATGCTCCCGTAGAGGTCCCAGCATGTGAATTATGAGAAAACTCCGCCCAGGAAAGAAGTGATGCCCAGTCATTTTGTCGAGAGTTGACATAAAAACGTAGGAACTGTTTTAGCATTCGATTAGTGCGCTCTGCCTGACCATTAGCCTGTGGATGGAAAGCCGTAGTGAAATCCAATGAAATCTGGAATTTCTTGCAGAGGTTGAGCCAATATCGAGCCGTGAACTGCGGGCCCCGGTCCGAGGTGATGTGTTGAGGCAGTCCATGTAGATGGAAGATGTGCAGCATGAATAGTTGAGCCAGTCATGGAGCAGACAGGAGGGAGGGGAATGGAGTAAAATGAGCCATTTTAGAAAAGCGATCGACCACTACCCATATCACTGTATTGTCATCAGATGGAGGAAGTTCCATTATAAAAACTGTGGAGATGTGTGTCCATGGTCTAGTGGGAATGGGTAAGGGTTGTAACAGGCCCCAAGGTTTCCCGGTAAGAACTTTATGTTGAGCGCAGACTGAACAGGAATCTACATAGGCTCGTATATCTTTATGCATCTCTGGCCACCAATAATACTGCTTAAGAACGCCTGTGTTCGCAGTCGTCCGGGGTGTCCTGCCAGTCTGGAATCATGACCCCAAGCCAAAACTTTATTGCGAAACCGCTTAGGCACCACCATCTTCCCAGGTGGTACCGTGAAGGTAGTGGACAGGATGATACGGGCTGGATCAATGATGTGTTGTTCCGGATCCTCAATATCCTCTGTGGAGAATGAACGAGATAAGGTGTCAGCCTTAATGTTCTTGTCGGCAGGGTGATACCGTAAATCAAAGTCGAAGTGAGTGAAAAAGAGGGCCCAATGGGCTTGACGTGGGTTTAACCGTTGAGCTTTTTGTAAATATGTTAAATTTTTGTGGTCAGTAAAGATGGTTATGCGATATTGGGCTCCCTCCAACCACTGTCGCCATTCTTCTAGTGCCATCTTTATAGCAAGAAGCTCCTTATCTCCAATGGAGTAGTTATGTTCTGCTGCTGAGAATTTCTTGGAGAAATATGAACAAGGATGTGCTGCTCCTGATGTGGTCATCTGACTCAGAACAGCTCCAACTCCTTCAGCCGATGCATGAACTTCAATAAAAAATGGGTGCTTGGGGTTGGGAGGCCAAAGACAGGGTTGTCGAAGAAAGGAGTCTTTAAGGGCTTGAAATGCTTCCTCGGCCTCCACAGGCCATGCCTTGATGTTACCTCCTTTTCGAGTCAGAGCAGTCAGAGGGGCGGCTAATTTAGAAAAATTCTGGATAAAACTGGGATAATAATTTGCGAAACCCAGAAAACGCTGGAGCGCACGCAGTCCATTAGGCTGAGGCCATTCTTTAATGCATTTTAGCTTGGCGGGATCCATTTGAAATCCTTGTTTAGATATAATGTACCCCAGGAAAGGTAAAGACTCTTTTTCAAAAATACATTTTTCAAGTTTAGCATACAGTCTGTTCTCCCTTAACTGCTGTAATACCTGAATGAAGTGTTGTCTGTGTGCTTGCAAATTGGCCGAGAAAATAAGAATGTCATCCAAATAGACCACAATGCAGATGTAAAGCAGGTCTCGGAATATTTCGTTAACAAAGTGTTGGAATACTGCAGGGGCATTAGTTAATCCAAACGGCATAACCAGGTATTCATAATGTCCATCTCTAGTATTAAAAGCAGTTTTCCATTCATCACCTTCACAAATTATGATTAGATTATAGGCCCCTCGGAGGTCTAATTTGGAAAATATCTGGGCCCCCTGTAAGCGATCAAAAAGTTCAGCGATCAAAGGCAATGGGTAGCGATCTTTGATGGTGATAGCATTGAGTCCGCGGAAATCAATACATGGCCTCAGAGTTCCATCCTTTTTCCCTACAAAGAAGAAACCAGCTCCGGCTGGCGAAGTAGAGCGTCGAATGAACCCCTTTTGTAGATTTTCCTGAATATAGCCGGTCATTGCCTGAGTCTCTGAAGCGGATAATGCGTAAACCTTCCCTCAGGGAGGCGAGGCTCCTGGAACTAAGTTAATGGCACAGTCAAATTCTCTGTGCGGAGGCAAGATATCAGCAGCCTTTTTAGAAAAGACATCTGCAAATTGACTATACGGTGCGGGCAGACCTTCAAGCCGTGCGATGCAGACGTAGCTGTCGGTTGGTATGGATCCTCATAGACAAGTCTCCTGACAAGCAGATCCCCATTGCAGAAGTTTCAGGGTTGTCCAATCAAACTGAGGGTTATGACATTGTAACCAGGGAATACCCAATACCACGGGGT
The DNA here is from genome assembly GCF_901001135.1 of Rhinatrema bivittatum. Taxonomy (NCBI): domain Eukaryota; kingdom Metazoa; phylum Chordata; class Amphibia; order Gymnophiona; family Rhinatrematidae; genus Rhinatrema; species Rhinatrema bivittatum. Next base: position 49,941,076 of record NC_042630.1, on the reverse strand, counting down.
GTATGGCTCTCTGGATGACATAAAACAAAATTTGTTCGCAATATTTGGGGCCGATGTGACACTCCAGAGGAACCGTCTGATGGGTTATCCTCCCTGGTAGAGGATCTCCATGAATAGAGGATATGATCAATGGCATGGGGCAAAGTTGAAGAGGAATATGGAGTTTCTCCATGATATCTTGAAGATGAAACTCCTGCCTGCACCGGAGTCTACTAAGGCCATGGTGGAGAATTGGAGGTCCTTCAGTGCCAAAGAGATCTGAAGAGTGAGTGGGGGAGCTGGAGAGGTACTGCCTAGGGTTACTCCCCCGCCGGAGCCTAGGCTTTGAAGTTTCCTGGACGGATCGGGCAATGGGCTATGAGGTGACCCGTTCCTCCACAGTACATGCAAAGGCCTGCATGACGGCATCTTTGTCGTTCCTCAGGAGAAAGAGGACCATGCCCCAGTTGCATAGGTTCCTCTATATTACCTCCGGAAGCAGATGTAGGTTGTGAGACAGTCGGTACTGGACGAGGAGAGTTCCAAGAGCTGGTTCTTCTGGAGTTAGCTCCCTCACGAGCCCTTTCTTGCAGATGACGGTCTATCCGGGTTACTAAGTCTATGATAGCGTCTAAGAACCTTGGTAGTTCACAAGCTGCCATCTCGTCCTTGATCTTTGACGACAGACCCTCCAGGTATATGGAGCGCAAGCAGTTCTCTTCCTAGTGAAGTTCCGAAGCCAGTGTTCTGAACTCGATGGTATAGTCTGCGAGGGCTCGGTTTCCTTGTCACAGTTGCAAAAGTTTAGAATCGGCTACCACCTGCTCCCCAGGATCATCGAAGACCACAAGGAAAAGTTTCAGGAACATTTGAAGATCTTGCAGGATTGGATCTGATCGTCGCCAATAGGGAGAAGCCCATGCCAGGGCCTTCCCCTCCAAGAGCGACAGAATGTAAGTAGTCTTCGTGAGATCGTCTGGAAACAAAGAGGCTTGGAGTTGAAAATGCATGCTGCACTGATCGATGAATCCTTGACACAACTGAGGATCCCCTGCATAATGTGGAGGTATGGGTAGCGGAATTGTAGTTCGGGCGGTGCTTGACGCCAATGCTGGCACAGCGGCAGAGGCAGCCTGAGCAGCTGCCATGGAGTCCAGATGTGCATTAAGTCATTCTAGAGATGAAGCCATGGATTCCAGAATACGTTGTTGTTCCATGACCTTCTGAGCCAGTCCTGGAATGGCTTGCCGAGCCGAGACCTCTGCCGGGTCCATAGCCTTGGTATTCTTTTATGTTCAGTCCAAGGCCTCTTGGACTGAAGAGACTTGCTAGAAGACTTCACCCTGGAAGCACGCAACCCCCCCAGGAGGAGCCCGTAGGGGTCCTGCCGCTGGGACTTAGGCGACTCCTCTGAAGACTGTAGAAGGTCTGGATGCAGGCGCCTCCTGCAGGTCATGGGTTCCAGATGGCTGGCGCCTCCAGCAGGTCGAGTCAGTCTGAGGATGGAGTCAAAGAAGAGTCCAAAGCCGGTCCGAGAATCAATATACCAGCGGGATCCGAGTCCAGTCCAGGAACAAAGCAGGAGAAGGGTCCAGAGCCATACCGGGGTCAAGCCAGAAGAAGGTCCAACGCCGTACCAGGATCAAGCCAGGAGAAGACACGTTCACCAGTCCAGAGGTCAGAAGCCAAGAATCAATCCACGGAGCAGGGGAGAAGAGCGGAGCCAAGAACGAAGAACCAGGAGCCAGGAACTCACTCAGGCAGGAACCTTAATACCAAGGCAAGGACTGAATGCTCAGCCCTTGCCTTAAGTACAGGAAGCCAGGGGAGGAGCTTCAGGGGGAGCCATGACACTTCCTGTCATGGCTCCTTTAAGGATTTCCTTCAGCCGCGCGCGCGGCTCTAAGAGCAGAGGGGGAGGAGCCGGGTCGCGGTGGAGCCACGCTGCCGAATCAGCGATGGCAGCGGCCGAGAAAGAAAGAAGCAGGGCTGCCTGCCCCCGCAGGCACCCTCAACTCTACCTGGCGATCCGAGTGAGTTAGTTGTGCTGCACCTGTCGGCCTTGCCTCGGTTGCGGTCGGCCGCGGCCGGTGGCCATCACACCCGGTCCCGGTCGCGGCCTGCCGCGGCCGACGCCGCTAACAGAACAGGTATCTGTAGATTCACAGAGCATATATTTTCAGGCCCCTCGCCTCGATCAGATCTGGCAGCAGGATTCTGGGGTTTGGGGGGAAGGAAGTACATGTGATGGGGGCGATAAGCAGAAAGGAAAGAAAAGTAGGTGAGAGAGAGGCAGGAAGTTGTTTTGGGAGAAGAAAGGGTTAGGAGAAGTGGAGAGAGGAGGAAGGATATGAGAAAATAGGGTGGGAAGAAGGGGGGACACAGAGAGAGAGAAGTGTATAAGAGAGCAGGTGAGGAGAGGAGGAATGGGGAAGGGGTGGCACAGTTGGATATGGGAAAATTGAATTGGGAGGGTTGAAGGAATGAGTTTGGGTAAAGATAAGAGAAACAAGGGGAAAGCAAGAGAATGTGTAAGACTGTGGAGGAGAGAGCATTGGGGAATGTAGTGGGTAAGGTGTGAGACAATGTGAAAGGGAAGAGGGTATAACAGACAGAGACATAGACATGAATCACCCACACCTATATACATGTATTGCATACACCCCTCTGTACGTCCACCAACATATCCAACCCATCACATGCCCCCAAACACACCACTCCCCACTCTCTATTCCCAAGTACCTGACATCAATACCCTGCCACCTCTCAGAAGGTACACACACACATACCAAAACAAACACGCTTGGAGCCATTTTAACACACATTAGGGATGTGCTTTCATTAAAAATTACATGGACAAGGTCAGTAAAAATTTTTTATATTGTGTTGTGTTATTTTTAAATCAAAATGATGAAAAAGACACAACATTTCATTTTATTTTCTATTATTGTAGTGCATAGTGTTTCTGAATACCTCTCACCATTTGCAAATCGTGCACACTATTCAGAAATAGTGGAAGCTATTGTCAATAGCACACACTGTGCAAACAGTGGGCAGTCTTTTTTCCAAAACCTGAAAATAAAGAAAAAAGCCTAAACATCATTAAAAAAAATTAAAATTAAACACAATGGGGTAGATTTTCAAATCCCAGCCAAGTAATCCTGGGGTTTATGTGCATGGCCAGGCCTTATGTGTGCCGGGCCAGTTTTCAAATGTAAACCCCAGGACACGTGTAAGTCCTGGGGCTTGAAAAAGGGGTGGTCCAGGGGGCGGGGCAAGTGGTCCGAGGGGGTGAGGCGGGGCTGGGCTAGAGGCGCCCGGCACATCGGCCATTTGCGGCTGTACCGGGGGATCGCGCACCTGCAGCCTCCGAGGCAGGAGCAAAATGTGAGTTAAAGAAATGGGGGAGGGGGGAGGGTAGGATAGGGGAAGGGGAAGTGAGATTAGGGTAGGGGCTTGGAAGTTCCCTCCCAGTCCGCGCCTTAATTGGAGCGGACTGGGAGGGAAATGGGGAAGGCCCAATGCGTCATTGTGCGAATTCCCGAAATTATTCCCTCCCTTGCACACGCCGACCCAAAATTTTATAACATGGACATGTGCATAAGTTTTGAAAATCTACCCTGATATGTTTTTGGCCTGTACAACTCTACATGTCATGGAGCAATAAAACTGGCTCTTTGAAGTTTCTGTTTGGTTCTTTTGGTTCTTGGTCTCTCTCTTATATGTTTTATAAAAGAAGTTTTATATTTTCCTGTATTCTGTTTGGACATCTGCTTGATAGTCACCCTGCTTGACTTCTCTAATGATAGAAATTAATCCTGGATTCCTTGTTTAACATTAGCAAAGAGAAAAATACACATAGGCAACAGAACTGAAAATATGAATTGTATGGCCTGTTCCATGCATGCACGTAGTGACTTCTGTTTCATGCAATGCACTCAGTCAACTGATCTTCAAATCATCTACAGAAAGGGATTGTTTTAAATAAAGTTTTATTCAATACTACCTTCAAGGACCAGGCTCAGTCTGTGATGACGGCATGGAGGAAGTGCCTAGCTACACAGAATCCGACTGTTTCCCTAAATAATCATGTCTCTTCACTTTGGACCTCTATGCACTACCAATTTTCATACTCTCCTCAGAATCCACTCCCCTTGGCTTTGGATACCTGCCACCACTTTCCTCTTGCTGCTTTTTCCTCTTCCTCTTTACTCCTCGAAATCACTAATACTTGCTCTTTATGTCCTCACCATTGATACTCTCATGTTACACCCTCATGTTTCTTCATTTCAAGATTTCTATGAATGCAGCACAAGATCCCCTGTCCACGTGCAAAGTTTTGAACACCTTCTAATTACAAAAATGCAAGCTCTGTGGCATGTGTCAAACTTATATCAAGTTGCCTAATTATAAGCAAACCCTGACTCAGTTCTCATAGAGTCTGGCACTCAGGTCTGGACGACATTCATATCCTACTTGCCTCCTGTGAGTATGTCATATGATATGTTTTTTGGAATGATAACTGATTTGTCATGCTTTTCTTCAGTATAGACATAAAGTGCATCCATGTGTGTGATGCACATGCTGTTATGTTATAAGGATCTTACGCCTGTCACACACTTATATGAGATGTCTTAGATAGTTATTGTTTGTACTACTTTAGATTATGAACATTAGCTTGTACATTGCCTAGTGCTAAGGCCTAGGCAATGAATACATTTTAAGATAAAAAAGATAAGATGTGAAAGAAATTATCAGGGTATGACTTACTGTGTTCAGAGGTTCCATTTGTCAACTTCTCAATCACAGACTGCGAAAGGGATAGAAAAGTAGAAACAGAATATGAAAGCAGAGAGTTTTATTTTCTTTATTTAAATAAGAAGTGTGGGAGCAGAAGTAATATTTATTTTTCAGAAACAATTCACTTTTAAACACAAATACAACCCTATTAAAGACAGTGAAATAAATCTAATTATTGCCATGTTTTGCCATTTTATAGGTAATCATTCGCATCTTTGAAAATTTCTGATTACAATTTCTTTCTGAAAACCTTATTATAGTCCTTCTCAGTGCTGGGAAAGCATTCCATGATGTTGGGGAAATGATAGAAAATGCTTGCAAACACATAGACTGAAGTTTGTAGTCTTGTGCTGAGGGGACAAATATTAGATTAGTGTCCACTGAAAGCAGTGCTCGTGAAAGCAGTGTCCACTGACAGCAGTGCTCGTGCAGGGGCATAAAATGACAAATAATCCCTCAAGGAACAAAGATTTTCAATTGTCAGTTGCGTATGTTCAGTAGTTAACCTCTTAAATTCATGTCTGCATTTATTAGGTAACCAATGTAACCTCTGAAAGGAAGGAGTTACAGAAGATGCTTCTCAGATCCCAAACCCATTAAAAGCCCAGCGGCAGAATTTGAATCAACCACATGGCATGAATTTGGGAGGTCAGCATGCAGGCTGTATGAGCCTTCAGTGCCGTCACGTCTGTACAAATTACTTCTAGTTACCTTACACCAAAGCTGATCATTTATTCCCTCACTTCTTTGTGTCTAGGAACCTTTTGTTCTTATCCCATCTTTTCTTATTTTCTGCTGCTGTCATGCCTCCAGCTCACCTTCTGGAAAGATTTGCCAACTAGCCACATTCTTATCTGTGAGAAATTCTTTTCTGCTGTTACTTTTGTTTCTACCCTGTTGGAGCCTCACATTGTGACTTCTGGATCTACAGCCCACATGCCTTGCCCCTGCTCTATCTGTGGCCAGTTTTTCATTGGTAAAGCTGTGTGGATATACCTGAAAATTAAGTATGCACAGATGTCTGCTACTCTGACTCAAACAGACCCCAGGAATGTGTATAATTTATGTGGCAAAATTGCACGTGTAGTGCCTTATGGGCAATGCATATATAATAAAGATTTTAGCTGCTATGCAGGATACAATTTCAAATTTTCCTTCTTGTTTTCTAACGACCTATGAGATCCATCCTTATTAAAACATTTTGCTCTAATTTTGATTCTATGATGTATATCAGAAAAGTAATTAGAAAACAATACAGTTATAAATATTGTACAATTATTTTATACACTTGCATTTCCTATATACTACAAATGGTTTTAATATTATGTATAATAATTCATTTGATCATTGAATTTTGAAGCTAAAAATACATCCATATTCCTTGATCTGTGTATTAAATACAGCTTAATAATAAAATTAAAATATTCAAGAGAAAGATAATTATGAATTGGCTTACGATTTGCATTCATGGAGTGGAGCAGCTTCTTCTTCCATGAAGACTCACAGATTTCAAATTGACCTGGTAATAAAGATTGTCAGAACTTCTGGGACCTAAATCAATGGATCTTTAGGGAATTCAGAGATAACAGGATTCCAAAGACAGACAACTAAATTCATGTGTTGCAATAGCTTTGTTTAAGTCTGTTTTCTTAGGACTGAGGGTGATTAGTTTTAAACTAAAACACTGGGGTAATCTGCAAGGAGCAGTGATTCAACCTAGACTGTATTGAAATGATTGTAATGTACTTCTAAAGAAGGCATGGGGGTAACAACCCTAAACTGAAGGCATGGGGGTAACCTGCAGAGAGTGGAACTTACAAACTGAAACAGAACATATGGGATAACCTTCACAGAGCAGCAGGTCCTACCGTAAATAACTCACTGGCCTGACTAGATGGGTCATTTTAGTCTTTTTTTTTTCCTGTCATTCTTTACTACATAATACGAGTGTGAATTCATTTGCAACCTATTGGCAATCCGCAACGTATAGGGCTATATTCGTTGTATTTGTTGCGTCGTGAAAAGTATCGCGATTTCCCACGAATACAACAAATCTTCACCTAATTATTCGGCCGTCTAAAGGAGTGAATTTAAACAAAACCCCCACCCTCCTGACCCCCCCAAAGTCTTGCCAAAACTCCCTGGTGGTCCAGCGGGGGTCCGGGAGTGATCTCCTGCACTCGGACCGTCGGCTGCCGGTAATCAAAATGTCGCCGATAGCCTTTGTCCTTACTATGTCACAGGGGCTACCGGTGCCATTGGTCGGCCCCTGTCACTTGGTAGGAGCACAAGATGGCGCCATTTTGAATATCAGCAGCCGACGGTGTGAGTGCAGGAGATCGTTCCAGGACCCCCGCTGGACCACCAGGGAGTTTTAGCAAGTCTTGGGGGGGTCAGGAGGGTGGGTGTTGTAGTTAATTAAATTTTAACCAGGCAATAAATAAGAATGGAACACATGAACGGATCGGGGGCCCCCCTTGCCGAATGCAACGTATCTGCCCTGCGACAAATACAAATACGTAATGTAACGTATGCGGTCCCTCTACACATCCCTACTACATAACTATCTTGCTAAGGACTGGAATTTGATAATGCAAATAACTGAGGACCAAAGCAACATATTGTAAAGTTTACCGAACAGATTTCTTTGAGATGCACGTATGTGGGTAGATTTTAAAAGAAGAGCGTGCAGCCTACATGTGCAAACGCTACCCGGCGCATGCGCAGCCTATATGTACACGTGCTACCCAGCGCGCTCACATGTATGCCCAATTTTATAACATAAAATCCTGGGTCGGCGTGTGAAAGGGGGAGCACAATTTTGCACCTTGCGTGCGCTGAGCCACGCTGCCTTCCCCCGTTCCCTTCCCCCTAGCCTGTCCTTCCCACCGCTTCCCCTAACCTTTCCCCCCAGCCCTACTCTAACCCCCCCTGCCCTTTATCTTACCTTTTATGCCTGCTGGCTGACAGCCGGCCAGCGATCCTGGGCACAGCGGGAAATGGCCGCAGTGCCTGAAGGTTCCGGCCCCGCCCCACCCCGCCCCTTTTTGCAAGCCTTGGGACTTACACACGTCCCGGGGCTTTACGCACATCGCCAGGCCTTTTGAAAATAGGCCCGGTGCACGTAACCTCCCCTACGCATGTAAATCCACCTGGATTTACGCGCATAGGAATTTTAAAATCTGCCCCTATGAGTAGTGACAATGCATGCTTTGTTGAGAAATCAATTGCATGATATTTGTCCATTTTTTGTTTTCAGGTGGAAGAAACAAAGGCATTCATATTAGGAATAAGAATAAATTCATAATATGTATGCACATGAAATCTCAGATTGTTCTTGCATAAGGAAGGGCATACATAGTATTTCTCAGTAATTCCAGAATCCTGCTAATTAACAGGAATGAGCATTTTAATTCAAAATTATAAGTGTTTATTCATGGTTTTGCTGATGTATTTGAGAATGATACCAATTTTCTGAGAAAAAACAAATTGGCAACAATTGTTTTAATCTGATATTACTGAGATGGATTTTCTACTTTGTAAACAGAATCAAAGAATTTCACACAGATAAATATGGGTGCACTTATTGGATGACCCCTGGTGATGGACCTGCAAAGTGTTGCATGTTCCTGTTGCAGCAGATTCACGACTGGGCTTACTCACCTCCGGCGCCTGGCTCCAGGACCCAGCCCATTCTCCCTGGCAGTGGTGGCTAGCTGCTTGCGCTCCTGCACCCCTGCTTCCTCCTCAGCTCCTCACGGTCCCTCTGTGAGCTCCTCTGGCTCTCCCTGTTCTTCCACGGACTCCTCCAGTTCCCGGCAGGTCTCCCCATGTGGAGAGACCCGCCGGGAACTGGGAATGTGGGGAATCGCCACCGTCCAGCAGCCTGCTTCCTCCTAGGTGCACGCTTCTTCCACTTTTAAAGGAGCCGCGGGAGGAATCCTACCCGTGGCCCGGATGATGACATCATCAGGCCCTGCTAATTAATGCAGGGCCCGCCACTCATTCCTTCCCTTGGCACCAGGTCTCCACACTTGTCGTGTGCTGATTGCTCGTTCTAGTTTCTGACATCGTTCCTGGTTTCTGTTCCTGACTTCGTTCCTGGTCCCATTTCCTGACTCCGTTCCTGGTTCCTCCCTAGCCTTGCTTGTACTGACTATTGGCTTTGACCTTTGCTATGTTTGGACCATGCTCAGGACTGATTACTGGCCTTGACCCTCACTTCAATGGAACTACGCTCAATGCTGATTACTGGCTTTGACCCTCATTTCGTTGGAGCTATGCTCAGGACTGATTATTGTCTTTGACTCTTGCTTCGTTGAAACTACACTCAGGACTGATGGCTTTGATCCTTGATTCGTTGGACTTTGCTCAGGACTGATTCCTGTCCTTGGCTCTCACTCCACTGTACCTCGACTACCTCTGCCAACTGCCCTGACTCCAGCCTGTTCCCGACCTCACCTTCGGTATCTCCTTGGACTTGGCCTTGTCAGTCTCCGGCCTTCTGCTGTCCAGGCACCAAGGATGCTGGCCCATCCTTGGTGCCTGGGCCTCTGGAACCCTGCCTTGTCCAGACCTGTTTCAGTCCCTCCGATACCTCTGCTGGTCCCTGACTACTTGCTACAACATCCACTGGGAGTAGTCTGATGGAGGCCCGCCTAAAACCAGCCAGCCCCGGTACCCAAAGGCTCAACCTGCGGGAAATGTTGGCTGGTATTGGTGAAGCTCCAGTTGGCTTCCGTCTCCCAGTCTGCTCCACCTCCTGATGGTGGGGACCCGTGGGGCTTACCCTATGGGTAGCATCAACCCCACCTCGGGCCAAGGGTCCACCACCAATGCAAAACAAAGGGGTTGAGAATTAGTACAAGTTTGACACTTGCGTGCAGTGACAACATTCATCAAGGATGCAACTATAGCTAATATATATTCACACAGCTTTCATATATGTAGTACCAAGTCCATAAGAAAGGGGAGGAGGAGTGGCCTAGTGGACTATGTCGCTTCTTGTGACCTTGGGCAAGTCACTTTACCCTCCATTGCCTCAGGTACAAAAAGTTAGATTGTAAGCCCTCTGGGGATAGGGAAATACCTACAGTACCTGAATGTAAACCGGTATGATATCTCAATTGAGATCAAATGTCAGTATATAAAAACAATAAATAAATAAAGCATGCATGGAGCTATCAGTGTTAGAAACAACATCAGACTCATCCAATTCACCTCAATGTTATCAGAATCCTTTGTCAGCTAGGGATGTGCATGCATTATAAACACAACAGGAAATTTTAATGATATTTTACACTTTATTTAATTTATTTCTTAAGAGAAATCAAAAGAAAATTGAACACATTTCTTTATTATTCATTTTAAAAACAATGAATTTCACTTTGGAAAAAAGAACACAGTCCCCTTCAGGGCCTTCTCTTGATTCCCCCCCTCCTTAAGATTTGATTTCCTGGTTCATCTTACCACCTCTACTTTCACAGGGCAGAAGTGATCTACAATGGCTCCTGCTCCACTGGTGTTGCAGTTGGTGCTATTTAGAGTTATAACTCTGGCAGGGCACTATTGTTTTGAGTGATCATGGAGAAGAGAGAAAAAAGGAAAGAAAACCCTGGATAGTTGCAAATAAAGGCTATGGCAATGTAGCTCAAATGATACTATCTTCAATTGAGTGGAATTCCCAAAAGTAGAGGAGAAAAAGCTGCAGAGTCAACAACCTACACCTTCAACTCCCAAAAAACAAGCTGAATGTAATGCATCCAAAATTATATGTAACTGATAAAATTACATTTTTCAAATATTAAGACATTCTCTCAGAAGCTTCAATAAATGTGGTCATAAGAAACATCCTCTGGTCGTGTTTTCTATTAAATCTGTTGGCATGCCCTGGTTAAGGCTATAAGGCCATAAGGCGTGCAATCACTAAATGAGGGCGGAGTAGGCCCCGGAAGAGGAGGAGTTGGGGTGGCACTGAGGCCGACTCTGCGGAGACATTGCTGGTGGCGAAAGGTAAGGACCCTTTTATGGTGTAGTTATTCGGTGCGAAAGCCGGCAGCCAGCGACCGCAGTGGTGCGATGGCTGCCGGCTTTCGCAGGCCCGCCACCCGCCCCCCCGTTACCGCTGGATTTTCTAAGGTCTGCGACCTTAGAAAATCCAGGCCCAAGTTTGATGGTGCAATTTTATATGAGGTCTTTCAGAACAGAGCACAAGTATGTGACACTGAATGTACTGCATTGTCTTTGAGTGAAATTTTATTGCTTGCTATTAAATAAAAGCATAGAAATGTTCAAACAATATTCAATACATTACCATATGAATTAAGAATATATTTCAAAGGACATTCTTCAGCTGCAGTAGTAAGAAATGTTTGCCATTGCACTGTTTTCTTTACAATAGAAAACTGACATTTTAGTTTAGGGAATAGGAATATCGAGAATTATGGTAAGTAGAATGAATTAAAGCTAAATAATACTTTTAGATGTAAAACAAAAGAAACAAGGACCAGTGAATCAGAGAGGATAAAGAGGCTATGTTTGCAGGTAAAATACTGTAATAACAATTTTTAACATTTCAGAAGGAGATGGAACATTTCCTTTACCGGTACTCTACCGAAGTTCACATGTCACATGTGAGGCAATTTAAACCCAGTGAAGTCTCTAACTTATCTGGACAAATAATCTCAATATTGAACTCTTTCAATATTGAGATTATTTCATTAACAATATTTCATTAACATGTTTGGAAAACTTGTTTGAGGAGGGTATATCTCAAGCATATTTGCAATGTAGTGTGTTTTATACAGAAAAAATCATTTTTGTATTTTCTTTATGGGACAATGAAAGAATAAATTTATAAGGCAGAAAAGTTAGAGGTCAACATTTATTAATTAATTTATTTGTTTTGCAATACTTATATTCCACAGCTTTAAACAATATTCACTGCGGATTACAAAAATACAAGCAAGCAATAATACAGGTTCACAGCTCAAAACTTAAAAGCACATTTAAAAAGATAGGTCTTCAATTGTTTTCTAAAAGACTTCACCTCTGACATACTGCGTGCTTCCAAGGGCATAGCATTCTAGAACATTGGAGCCACTTGATGAAATGTTCCAGTACACATTCTTAGCTTTTTACAAGATGGTACAGGTGGTATACTCAACAAATTTGCATCTTGAGAACACAACGACCTTTCTAGCATGTATCTCGAAATAGTGTCAACCAATGAGCATGGGTATTCAGTATGTAAAAGTTTAAAAATTATAATTGCCAGTTTAAACTGGTAAACAATGCAACCCATGAAGTACAGGGCATATGTGATCCCTAGTTGACACTCCAGTCAATACTCATGCTGCTGGTGGATTCTGAAAGATTTGTAGTGCTGTAAGAATTTTGATTTCAATTTTTTAAATAAATATGCAGCACATTTATCTAAATTCAGCACTTAACCAGACAAATGATGAGATTTGAAATTCCTGCCATGCTGACTACTTCTGACATAGCCGGATAAGATTTTATCTGACTAAAAACGTATCTGGCTATGTAAGAGGTGGTAAGGATGGAGGCATTCAGGGGCAGGCCCAGCTAACTGGATCATTCATCAAAATGCATAAGAGCCCAAACGCATGTTAAACAGCTCCAACATGTGCTATAAATACTTCAATGTGCGTTAGCTTGTAAATTTTTAATTTATTATGCAGGAAGGGTTTGGGAGGAGTTAATTGAAATGAGGGTTTGCTAGCATAGAATATGGTAGAGTAATGCACAATAACATGGGATTTAATGTCTGAAATAACTACGCTATCCTTGTGTTTCTGAGGAGAAAATGGTTTTATCGTACAACCACAGCCATTAAAACATCTCTGTTAGCTAGGACTGCATTACACAAATCAACTCCTCTTGTTGTAGCTTTCATTGATTCAAATGATAGAAATTCTTCAGTGATATCAAATGTGCAGTTAATTCCTCTTACTGTGTATGTAACAACCCTCCAAACCCTGAATCGAATGTGCCCATATACAGTGCTACGTAGTGTGCTCCTCTCTCTCTCTCTCTCTCTCTGTAAGTTGGCTGCCTAAATGCCAATTTTCAGAATTATCTGGCAGACAAACCTGGATAACGTAAGGAGAGCAGTTCTAAAAATACCTGGATAAATTTCTCTGGATAACATATATTATTGGCACAACCATGCCACTGAAAAACTAACCATATATAACTGGACAAGGTTATCTGGCTAACAGCTAGCTATTAGCTAATGCTGAAAATGACCCCTGTGTTTGTAGTTATTTATTGTGAAATGTGTTTTTTCTCAACATGAAATATTAAATATTAAAATATTTGGACATCAAAGAATATAACTCCTTCCATATGCAAATATAGACAATCCTGCCCACTGCCAACCCTCAGTACAAGATCCATGATACACTACTCAATCCAAACATACAAATCCTCAAGGTATATCCATTCTAAACTAGTAGTATATGAACACATTCTAATTGCTAACACATAAACTCTGCAGGATGGACAGAATTTTGTATAACTTGCTTAAGTGTAAGTCTTCAGATTTGTATCTGTTGACCCTGGCTTCAAAACCCAATCAAAAATTGATTTCCATATCTGGCTCATTATATTTGTCTATGATATTTTATGTTCTCAATAATCAATCAATTCCACTTCTGACAAAAGATTCCTAGAATCTGCACTGCAGAGGTCAGCCCATACGTCTATAATAAGAACAGCCTTAATTATAATGGACAAACTCAGATTTTGACTTAGTGCATCCAGTGATCTCAGTCAGACTGAGAATCAGGCATTAGACTTAAAATAAGACAAGAGATGTAGTGTGAACCAGGTTAGCATGCCCACAGTCTTTACTGTCCTAAAGTAACTCAGATTAAATCTAAAGCACGAATCTTTAGGAATGCAATTTGTGATCTGCTTAGCTGAGATTCCAATGCATTGGCTTGGCTCATTAATCTGTGCAGTTGCCACTCATGAGCTGGATGTTCACAATGGAAGGTGATTTTCAAAGGAGATACATGCATAAAAGTAGCATAGATAGAAACAATTTCCAAAAGCCAATCCATGCACGTAAAACTTTTCCATCATTCAGACCTATGAAGGGAATGTTTAAAGGAGTTGCACATGTAAAAGTAGCAATTTATAAAATTCTATTTACACACCTAAAACCTTTTGAAAATTATCTTCATTTGTTCTACTGCTCCAACAGTGCTGTATAATGTGGTGAGTGAGTGGTAATACTGATTATGTTACTAAACGCTATCTCTATTTCAACCTTTGCTAAGCAGAAATCCCTTCAGCCAGATTCTGATCTGAGCACATACAGATGTGACTCATGCAAGCAGAAATAATAGGAAAGGATGAAACTGCAGAGGTGGGTATGGGCATAGGGAATCAGAAATCAAAAGCTGTGATTTAATGGGGTGATTCTGTGATATAGATTACTGATCAAGCACCAGAATCTGGTAGGGATGTGCATTTGTTTCATTCGTTTAATTCGTTTCATACGTTTCACATTACATGTCAATTAGATGTGCATCCGTTTCATATGTTTCATACATTTCATATTACATGCTTGTATAGGAAACAGATGAAACGGATGAAAGGAATGCACATCCCTAGAATCTTGATCATTCTCTCTCACTTATTCATTGCAACAACTCATTTTTCTCTTATTGTGTAGTTGACCTACATTCAGAAATACATTTTGACAATGTCTGTTGTAGCAAAAATTCAATTCTTACTCACCATCAATGAGATAATTATGATTTACAATGTCATATCATTAATTCTTCCTGCAATTTATTTTATTTATTTATTTATTTATTTATTTATTTAAAGGAGGAGGGCGGAGCTTCTGTCGGCCTGGATGGCGTTCTCCACATGGAGACGCCGTGGCCATGCGGCCCACCGGACCGGGACTTCAGCATCTCTCCTCATGGCCCACCGGGCCGGGACCTCAACGCCACTCCTCGCGGAGGTAAGTGGACCCGACCCCGATCATGGGGGAGGCGCTCGGGGCCGCAACAATTATACTTTAGATAAGTAGTGGGATGATATTGATGGTTTGAGTAGAAGATATACAATACGTTTGGCACAAATATCCCGTGAGGCTAATTTGTGATTCATGTTTATAGAACAATCTGGGACAAAGCAATTATATGTGAACATTTACCTGGATCGTTATACAAATCAGATATGTGGTGGCCATCAGGTTAGTTGGATGTGGTAGGTTTTTTGTTTTTTTTCATTGCATTTATTTAAAATTGCATTGGAGAGACACAAGATATTGATGTATTATGTTGAATATGTTTTTTGTAGAATCGCTATTCCCCCTGATGAAGCCGTGATGGTGAAACAAGGGCCCCTTGTAGGGCATTTATTTATGGAATTGATGGGGTATTTACGCAATGAAATGATGGAAATGATCCTGATTATTTCATCATTGGTGAACAATAGTGAAGGATTGGACTTTTAAGTGTGAAAATGATATTAAGAAGCATTCCAACCTTCTAATTATTTAATCATCTGTATGTGATGACCATTTATTAGTGGTTATTGGTAATGGATCTTGGTGAATTGTCCGTAGCATGTGGGTGGAGACACATTGGAGTATTAGTCATTTAGTACCTGTTATTAATTATTATTGGATATATGTCCAGGTCGAGAGCCCATAGTGATATCATGACTATTGATGTGTTAGTCTTATATCATAGACACTATAGAGGATATTCATTCATTAATTGAGTTATATGACATTGTGTGAAGAAACTGGGTTATTTAATGTGATGTTTTAAATAACAAATAAGATATATACTCACTTATAAGCATAACAGGTATAGTAGAGAATTATGAATTCATGAGTCATGTTTGGAAAGCACCAATTTTTATGGGTGATTTTTGAAATAAGTGTGCAGGAATAGTGTCCATCTGATAAAAAGTGTGAACGAATAGGGTGAATGTTCCATTATTTCTGTAATATTGTCAATTATAGATTTACGGCTATTATTTCATAATTTATATGGTGAATTTTGTACAAGTTTGTATATGTTATGATGTATAAGACCAATGATTTGTCTTTTGTGGTGATGGGATGTTTTTACTGTATGAGTGGAAATGAATGTGATGTGTGTGGGGTAATGTTTTGGGGTATTTTTTATGTGATATTTTGGAAATAAAAAATGACTCTCATTTATTTCATTTGTAATGGTATAGAATCCAACAGGTTAAAGATCCTGCATGAGACTAAATGTACAATTGAATCTTTATGAGTAGAAATTCCTTGTGTGTTGGGGAAGAGAACAGTGATAGGAATATACTACCATCCTGGCTAAAATGGTGAGATGGACAGTGAAATGCTAGGAAAAATTAGGGAAGCTAACCAAACT
The DNA here is from genome assembly GCF_901001135.1 of Rhinatrema bivittatum. Classification (NCBI taxonomy): domain Eukaryota; kingdom Metazoa; phylum Chordata; class Amphibia; order Gymnophiona; family Rhinatrematidae; genus Rhinatrema; species Rhinatrema bivittatum. The sequence continues at coordinate 49,924,886 of NC_042630.1, read as the reverse complement.
GGTAGTTCAGTAATAATGGGAGATTCCAATTACCAGTAAAAAGCAAACAATGTGGAACCCAGCAAATGTTTTAAATTATAGCCTAAGAAGGTGTCAGCAAGCCTGACATTGTGTGACTTCTAAATCAGAGACACCAACCGGTCTTCTAATCATTCACCTTCATCATCTTTTAATACTTCAAAAATTATTTTTATAACATTCTTTCAATTTTTCTTAAAATAGTCCTCCATCCATAGAGATTATCATGACCTAGACTCTTGAAAATAATTGTTTACATAGCCCAACATGTCCAGTGTTTCACTTATTAGCTTCCTCAGGGGCATGTGAAGAATGTTTAGACAAGAGTCTTTAACCTGTAAATAATAATACTGTTCTTAGAATGGTATCATCAAAAGAAGGTGAAAGAGTACTTATCTTGAATTGGTAAGGCTACCCTTTTAAACAGAACGTAACGTCTCGACCATCTCATCAAGGAAACAAAGGAGGAACTGAAGCCGAGGCGAACATCTCTTTAAATCCTCAACTCCTGCATGACGTCACCAAGTATGTAAAACATCCAATGATGCTTTATCCCAAAAAGACATGTAAATCTAACTCAGTATTCAAGCCCACTGGTGCAACAGTATTTAGTCTATAGATTCAACGTAGTTCTGACTGCAATAATAATCGTTCCCGATCTCGGCCACACCAATGTGATAGCACATAGTCAATTGCACAAAATTGCAAATCGCTAAAACAATGTCCAAATTCAGTACAGTGAGTAACTAAAGGTTCATCAACCCTGACATTCTTTATGTTGAACCAGTACTCAATCATCCTTGTCTTTAAAAGACATTTTGTTTTGCCGATGTAAAGAAGTAAACAAGGGCATTGAATTAAATACACAACAATAGAAGAAATACATGTAGTATTGTATTTAAGAAAAATTCTATAGCCAGATTTACCAGTCAAAGAGTCTTGAATCGACATTGAAGAAGTACACACTGAGCAGTTATTACATGCATGGATAATGTGATCCAATCAAGATTTCTTCTGATTCCGGATTAATAGAACTGTCAGATCTCACTAACATATTTTTAAAATTTGTAGCACGCAAAAAGGTAATGTGTGGAGGTATCTTGAAGATGTCATGCGTCTGTAAAATGTGCCAGTTTTCAGAATAGAATGGCGAATCGCTGGAGCGGCTGAAGAATAGGGTAAAACAAGGTGTGAAGTGAAGAATCCTCTACCGGACGTGGGAGAGAAAGCCATTCTCATTGAGAAACTTAGCTCGCAGTAGGCTTTACGAATACTTGAGCGTGGGTATCCGTGAGCCAAAAAACGTTCACACAAAATTTTGGAATGATTTTCAGTTTAGTTGTACAAAGGTGTCTCAATCTGATTAACTGACTCACGGGTAGATTCATTTTCAAATTCCTTGGATGTACACTTGAGAAATGTAAATATGTGTTCGAGCTCACTGGTTTACGGAAAAGAGAAACCACAAATCTATCACTCACCATGGTGATTTTTATATCCAAAAACGTGATAGATTCAGATTCAATATTCGCAGTGAACGTCAGATATGAATTACACAAATTTAACCATAACAGGAAAGATCTAAAGATGTCTTCATCTCTTCTTCATAAAATAAAGACATCATCAATATATTGTTTCCAAGTTATGAGATATTTCTCAAAAGGATGGTGGGTCAGCCATCGTTTTTCAAAATTGTGCATGTAGAGGTGTGCAAGATCAGGGGCCATGGTTGCCCCCATAGCAGTCCCACAGATCTGCTGAAAAAAATCATGATTAAAAGCAAAACAATTTTGCTTTAAAGCTATCTGTAATAGTTGAGATAAAAAGTCACTTGGGATCTGATGGGGTCTTGGGCATTTTTCAAAAAACATCTCTGTGATCTCTATAGCTTCATCTTGCAGAATAGATATGGAAGATTGAGCACTGGTCCAACATAAAGAAAGTCAGGGTTGATGAACCTTTAGTTACTCACTGTACTGAATTTGTCATTGTTTTAGCGATTTGCAATTTTGTGCAATTGACTATGTACCATCACATTGGCGTGGTGGAGATCGGGAACAATTATTATTGCAGTCAGAAGAATGCTGGATCTTAT